>NC_061113.1:82029374-82261424 GCF_002878395.1 Capsicum annuum
TATATATATATATATATATATTCAATAATAAAAATTCTCATAGAAAACCTTAAATCATGACTCTTATCTCAAATCATTCGAAAATCATCAACTCATAATATAATATACAAATCATGGCATAAGTTCTCAATTTAAGAAATAAAATGATGTAGTCATGTGTATCGATCTTGAATAGCTCAAATATGATAAATCATTAATAAAGTAATTTGGGTGTAAACCCACTTTGTAAAATCGTGGATTTCAATAGTAGAAATTAAATCTTTGGGCACAAGAATGAAAGAAGTGTTCTTGTTCAAACTCCACATACCTTGATTATGGATTTGAATGAAGAAACTTGTTATAGACTCCTTTTCCACTTCTTGAGTCAGGGTTCTTGATGCTTTTGACTTGGGTATCTTGAATCTTGAACCAATTTATAAAATCTATGGTTGGATTCTTGATATTCTTGGAAAATTTGGATTGGATTTTTGAGAGAGAAACCCTAGTATTCTTGATGAAATGGAACAAGAATGAAGCTTTCTTCTTTACTTGGATATATAGAGAGGGTCAAAATGAGTAGAAAAGACCAAAATACCCTTTTAAAAATGCCCCTTAATTGCTGAAAAAAATGGTTGACGACATCCGTGATAGGCCGTCAGACCCGTGATAGGCCGTCATGAAATGTCGTCACAAAAGGGTTGAATTATTTATTTTTAGACTAAGGCTGACGAAATTGTTAGAAATATCGTCAGAAAGTGACGACGTCGTCAGAAATAGTGTCAAAAACGTGACAGCCCGTCAGAACCATTGTCACCGTTTTCCAACTTGACCATGTAGGAGTAAAATGGGCATAACTCTTTGCTTCGATATCGGATTTTGGCCAAATTGGTATCGTTGGAAAGCTAATTAAATTAAATATATGCTGATAGGTCATTAGCTCAAATATTCAAAGTATAATGAGAGATATGATCATTTGAAGTTGACTATGCCAATATCCTTCCCAAGAACTCAATCGGTAAGGAATGTTTTCATTCGCCCAATCGTTAGGACATCTTTAAGGCCTTAATACACACCATTCTTGGTTAGAAAACAACCAAAGCACTATAATTTATTTCTCAAGATCTTGATTCATGGTTGCACTATTGGTTAGAGTCTCGGGGAATTACAAAATGACTCTAATTCCTCACCGGGTGCCCGATTCGGGTGAATCTTATGTCAATGGAAAGCTTATCCAATTCTCCACATGATCGAGAGTAGAATTTATGGAAATATAACATGAGATAAATAACAATCAATTTGGAAGTCAACCATATTCACTCAAAAGATGGATTTATGCTTGAGAAATGATTGGGGTATTACAATATCTCGCCCTTGAAACATTCGTCCTCGAATGTTGCTTTTTGACCAAGAATATAGAGAAAACTGAAGACACACAGCTGAAACAACTTGCAAATCTAAATCTATATCTTTCTAAACTTTGAAGTACTTCGTTAAATGTATAAAATCATGATGAGAATAGCTATACAGCTGGATCCAATACTGGAAACTAATAGATAGTGGACAACTGTAATTCTCGACTGAATCTGAGTTGATTTACCTTCTTCCTATATTAAAGAGCGGGCTCATATTGAGAGTTTAGAATTCATTTAATGTGATAAGGGTTCAATCGTACTCATAGACGGCGAAGAGATAATTTCTGCAGGCATAGGTCATGAGAAACAAGGATAAGACTACACAATGGGTATTACATTGTCTGGACTAGAATACTTGGAAAACAAAGATTGTCCAATGAATC
Source organism: Capsicum annuum (assembly GCF_002878395.1). Taxonomy (NCBI): domain Eukaryota; kingdom Viridiplantae; phylum Streptophyta; class Magnoliopsida; order Solanales; family Solanaceae; genus Capsicum; species Capsicum annuum. The sequence continues at coordinate 82,031,149 of NC_061113.1, forward strand.
CTCATAGACTGAATCACAATTATATATCCGAATCTGAAACTGATGCCTGATACACATACTAAATTGAATTCGTAGATTTTGGGCGCGAGCAACAACTTATCGAATTGCTCATACCTATGAAATTTTGAGTGGTAAGACCGGACTAGTTCCAAAAAAAATGGAAGACCATAGAAATCTATCTGCAAAATTTTAAAAACTGGGTTGCTAGCTATACAAACTGAATCGTACTAGATACTCACACTTTAGTAGAGGATTTCTTCAACAGCCTCCTATGGAATTCTAATTGTATGAAGGAGCAAAGAACTTTAGACAAGATCTAAACAAGACATCTGAATCAGAGATCATAAAATTACTATAATCCCATTACTTGAAACCTAAACCTATGAATCATAACTTAGGATAAAAGTACTAAGCTTCAAGAAAGGCAACTCCTTACTCTCAACTCAACCACACTTGTCGACTATACTATACCCTTATGATACTATATTTGATCGATTCGACTTACAATCCTCACATGACACTGATACTTCCATCTACTCCTATCCCCTTGAACAAAAACCCCTCATCATCTTCATGCCTAACCTAGAACAACAAGATTCACCATATAACCCCATTATGAATCATGAGCTCCCACAAATCTACATTCTTAAAACCTCTCACTTCAAGAGTAATTCTCATTACCACTTCGACCACTACAATCCACCTAATACTAGCCATTTACTGATGCGCAAGGCATCTATCCGAATGCACATAAAAATGACATTTAAGCCTATCTTTATACCATACACACCTCTTATCAAGAAAGATTTCCATGCACTCACCTCAAGCAGACCTGACATACTCCTAGCTAATCAAGTCCTACACAAACAGTTCACTCCAATATTCCTTCCAACTCATGGAATTACACAAAATAAATACACCACAATCTTCCCAATCATAACACATTAAACTTCAACTAACCATAACATGTATCAAAGACTTAGCCTCAATCTTACTTCACCTTACTGTCTAGATAAAGTAAGCATGCCACCCTCTATCGTTAATAAGGAAATGTCTCCTCTCTTTTGACTTAACAACTATTCACCACCACTATCTTGGGTAAGTAAAGATAACTAAAAGATTAGAGCATGAGGATCTGACACATGAATAGATGCTATGAATAACTTGACACTCAACTGAAGATTGAGGAATAAAGGATTTAACATCATAAACCCATCAAACAAATATGGCCCGGGGACATGCACGATATAAATTTGAATTATGATTATTAAAAATAGCACTTGAACATTGGAGCTGAACATATCACAAAGCTTGAGTACATAAGTCATGTATTGCATAACCTAAATTGGGAATTCATAACTATGAAATGTGATTCCAACCGGTGAAAGGTATGAGACTCCACATTTCGGTAACTAAGTGAGGACAGGATTCTTTATGGCATGCCTAGACATGAATCATGATCATAGAATCAAAATGCAAAGCATGAATAAAGACAGGAATGACTTAAAATACTAAAATAAAAATGGGTCGAGCAGTATCCCTTCTCATAGTTGTTCCATAACTTATTGACATACCCACTAGAACCTGACAAACTAACCTGGTCACTTGTTCTACTATCTCCACCTTAAACTAAAGCCATCACACTTCTTGACTCAATTATTAGGAACATCGTTCATTGCCTAACTAGTCTTCCTCCACCTAGCAATTCCATGACACTTACTAATTATGCCACATACAATGATCCTAGAAAAAAAATAAAGTAGCCCCACAGAACCTTGGGCAAGATTTCTCACCAAGAACACAAAATCAAACTTAATTACAAGTTGATCAAACTCAAGCTATCGCATACACTATCCAAGCCCATTAGATCACTTCCCTATAACTACCACCATTAACCAAGAAATCATCACATCCACCTTCATAGCCACCATTCATCCAAGATTAATGCCTAGCGCTCAGCATAACTTACAACTCTACCTCACACATACCATTCTCACTTGGAAACTACAAAACAAAACATCAATAAACACTAGTCCACTTAAACCCCCTAATAACAATAACTGGTCATAATCATATGGCCTCTCTCATTTATAATCCATCAACATGCCCTTCTTCTACCCATCATTAGTATCTATCCTTCATACACAACTTAACTTAGTTCATAACTCTCTAAGCCTCAACTTAACTTTCCCTTGCAATCTCAGGAGAATCTAAGTTAACAACACTCATCCCCTAAGTATCATCATCCATAACTTATATGTATCTTGTGCAACACATCATCAACAACTCTTTTCATACCTTAAGCAAAAAATTATTTACCTCCACTAATAACTTCTTCTCTTTCCTCCATGAGTTGATACACAAGAACAATATCACTTCATAACTAACTCAATCACATGCAAAAGGCTCAGCTATACATACTTTCAATAAATCACACTTTCCACCCTTTCTTGCCACAATACCTCTAAACTAGTTCTAACCAGCACGAGGAAACAAGATACACAAGGAGTCGCTAGTGAATCAAAATTGGCCTCACCCGGCTTCACTAGTCTTTGATTTGCATTTTGGAAAAAAATTGAGATGGATATCAAAGCAATTATTCTAGTGAATCAAAAGAGCCCCACACGGCTTCACTAGACTTTCAGTTCCAACATCATAAAGATAACAAGGTTACAAGAGATACAAACTCGCCATACAATATTTGATAATCTAAGAATACACATCTTATCCTGTCTTAACTTAAAGAATCATAAGGGAGAGGGCATAACATTGAACTTAGGAAACTTATAACATGTTGGTAAGCTCTTCTCAAGCCGCTTTGTAAAACTTCTGAAATTTCTCTTTTGTAAGTCTAAAAGCATTATTAGAGGGAGAAAATTGGAACTCGCTGATCATGTTACCTCAGGAATAGTACATAGATAAGGAAGTATAGATTATTAATATGGTTTCTGAGAAGGAAATCTGGAAGCGCAACTAACTTGGGCTTATTGCACAATTTATAAGCAAAGCATGATAAGGCACTAATAGGGTACTTTCTAGCTTATTTACAACTTCATAACTATCTGTGGGGACTATTTACAAAAGTATTATCTGCAAAGAGTTGAGCTTGACGGTCTCTAATACCTCAAAAATAAGGCGGGGATACCCTGAATAGAGAAAGATAAGAATCTGCATAAGTTTCTCAAAGAACCTTTCTATAGAATGATCTAAGACTTAAAGGAATAAAAACCTTTTCTAAATGTCTTGTATCCTCTCGAAGAAAAGTACAAACATCTTCGTACCATTCCATAAGACTCTACTAGACACGGCTTCATAGACACCCTAGGACACTTGAACTCTGTGCTCTGATACCAAGTTTGTAACGCCCCAAAATTTGTGTTCCGGGACATCACAAGGTACTTAGGGGCGCAAGCGACCCCAAGCTAACCCTCCTACTAGCATAACTCAAAAACAACTGGATAAAATGCTTAAATCTATATAAAGTTAGCAAAGATATAGAACTTCTCTGAACTTGATCAATATAAATATGAACTTTACATGATTACAACTCTACTTTTACAAATGAAACTGAAACTGAATACATCAACTTCTACTGAATGTCTATGAAGCCTCTACTAGTACTGACTTTAGATAGATGGGTCATGAATCCCAACTACCCAATCTCAATATGACTAAAGTAAGAAAGATAAAACACTTCTCAAACTATATAATTAACTTATGCCCTCAAATCAAAAGGACTCATCACCTGCTGACTGGAAGCTACGAACTAACTGAATGCAGTATTTGTGCTATAACTTGTACCTACATTATAAGGCATTGTAGCATATAGAAATATATGGGGTTTGGTACTTTAAGGAATGTACTGAGTATGTGGGGGTGCAATGCAACATTATAAATAATATCATAAATGATTATGAAAATCATGCATGCTGACGATAACAACTTTCTTCGCTTGAATTAACTGAAATATATTCCTTGTAAATCATCAATAGTAATACAAGCATTATAAATCTCATAAATCATTATACTTAACTCAAACTCTTTAAATCATGACTTAAAGTGACTCGGTAACTCATAAAACTTGAACTCTTATGGACTTGGGAGTTTCTTATAACCGAGATAACTACACCATGTGAGCCACATGGAGTCCAATGTTTGGCCCTCCTAAGGAGAGAACCCCACATTGGCAGAGGTGTCGTACTCTTGTCAAGGAGTACAACCTCAATTTCTAAATCAAAATCCCATACTCGGCCTCTGGCCCACAATCTTCAATATCAATCCTACGGTGGCACGTAGTTTTGGGGAAATACCATATTACTCACTCGGTGCTAAATACTCTCCCAAACTCAGCTCATAACGCATTAGGAAATCCACCTTAATCAATATCAATTACCATCATTGTCCAAAAACACCCAGAACCTCTTCTGAATATTTTGAAACTCTCTCGGATGACCCTTTTAACACCCTTAATCATATTCCAACTTACAAATCGATCTTTCAAACATAGGAAGGGAAAAAATAAAATGTTCAAAATTTAGGGGTGTTAAAGTTACCATGTCACTTGTACTTAGTGTGAATAATAGCTTTGGGACCTTTAAACATGGGACGAATAGCTGGAAAATCATTTAGAATCTTGTGGGGTATTATAAACATAGAGACTAGTCTAGTACATAATAGGAAGAATAGCAATACTCCAAACGATAGGAGCTCACCCTATGTCTTTGAACCATAGTTGATCCACATGACTCACACATTAATGGCGATAACACGTACTATGAATCTACAGGTTATAGAAGTGTAGTGCGAGTACCAAACAAGTTGTACTCAGTAGGCAACTTCCAATTAAGCTCCAAAGATAAAGAAAATATACATAATATGATGGAAGAAATGTAAACCACACTCAAATATCCAACAACTACATAATAAAGATAATGATGTAATAAGGACAAACTATCCTATTCATATCCAAGAAACTATTCTATTCATATATAAAAAACTAACATAATAAGGCTAAGAAGGTATTCAAGATGAACTATCCTATTCTAGTGATACTCAAGAACCTCAACACTATCACATATATCACTAGACAATATACGAATAAAGGGATAGAGGGGGATATATAATAGTATACAGGCAAAGGAATAAATATAAAACCTAAAAATGAAGAATGGAAAGGATATAAGATAATACCAAATCTACAGATAGATAGATATGCATATATATATATATAAAGGTCAACTCAAAGTCAAGCAAAGCCATCAGACTAGCATCTCACACCCTCCAAATCTAGCAGGAACTAGTGCTAAAATAATCAGGGTCTTTAATCCATATGTCTACACATGAGATCATTACCTTACATAAGCAATTGTAAAGAAAGGAATTAGATTATCATGGTCTAAAGCCATAATTCCTAACCAAGGGATAATCATGCGTAATAATATAACCATAAGATGAAAGAATAGGAATCATACCTCAAATCTCAATGACAGTCCAATAACAAACATGTCATATACGAACCATAATAATCACAATAACAATATACAGAAATCAGCTAGTCCAGACAATCAATACCTAATCGGGCCTTTAATAAGCCCCTACCATCATAGGCCCGAGGGGTTCAATCAACACTCAGCAAACAACAATCAGAGCCCATACCTATGCAACCCCCCATAAGACTGATAGATATAAGCGCAAATAGTATACATCATAAGCCATACTCATCACCTATATCTAAGAAACCCCCATAAATCTGATAGATATAGGCGCATATTGGTGATAAATAATGCGCATGCTAAGATGAATACAAAGAGAATCCATAAATACCATAACTGAAATCGAGTATCATAATGTAACCCAGTGTATAACCTCTCATCATCTATATCATCTATCATCGGAATTGAACCAAAACTCAAATCATCAACGTCATCGTCAATCACCAAACTTGAATCAGAATCCATATCATCAACATCATAATAAAATCCAATAATAGTAATACATATATAAATATAATAAATTCATGGCTAGAACCATGGGTGAGAGAGCCAAAGTTCATAAATCCATTTCCCGAGGTAAACTCCAAGAGTAAATCATCATAAAAGTGTTGGGGGGTCAAAATCTCTCTCTCGACCAAGGTAAATGGTAGTAGCAAAATCATGGACCAATATTTTTCTCTGTCAGATCTCTAGAAAATTATTTTTAGGCTCATAAGTTATTCATTATGATGGTACAATTTTCATTATAAAAATCCCTTTTAAAAGTTAAATGTGGGAATAAATCCCTTTTTAGGAAAAGATTAATAAAAACATATTTTAATTAGAATCGTACCAATTACCGTCTAAGTGATCATTACTGTACCAAATCTAATAATTATAAGCATCAATATGTCTATAAACTATGGAAACTTCCTTTACAGTGATAGAATACATATCAAAACCCATCCAATATAATAATCACGAACTTGGGCCCAATATTATACCTTGCATAACCATAGCATCATAATCATGGCCTTAGGCCCAATATTATATTATGCATAACAATAGCATCAATATCATGTCCTTAGTCCAAATATTATATCATAAGTAACTATAGCATCATAGTTCGGGGAAAATCCACTGCAATCCTTCAAGTCATGTAGCAACCTTATACTAGTGGTTCATTAGTCTCAACTATGTCTAATAGGTTGTCATACGAATATAAATCTTTGCCTAAGATAGGCCGGAGGGGCCTACCTCTAATCTCGAAAATTCATTTTAGACGAGTTTATACTCCAAGATAGGGTAAGGTATCCAAATTCATTTCTAGATGTTAAATAAGCCATAATTAGCCCTAAGATAGAAATTCCACCTGGAACATGAGTACTTAAGTTAACTCCACCTAAATTATTATTCCAAGATAGCCTAAACTGCCCAAATATGACTAATCATACTATTTATTCTTCCAATACCTTAATCAACTACTCCATATCTAGATAATATCATAATCGTACTATGAATTAGTTCTATCTATAAAGAAGGTAATGGCATTATAGAAGTATAATAAGTATTTCACCTTACAAGTCAATTACCCTTCTAGCCCCTAAACTCATAAATTAGGCGAAGTCATAGTGTTCTACCCAATATTACCTCCTAACATTTCTATCTGACCTATAATTTATAAAGTACACTATCTCATAAAGTAGAATAGATAGAAGCCTACTTTGATAGAAGACCGCATTTCTTCAGTCTCCCACAAATCATCCGCCTTCACTCCATGAACTCTAAATATCATCGGACTATCAAAATAGTAATCTACATATTGTTAGGAGTAAAATGAGACCCATATTTCTATATTCAAGATGGTTCTAAAATAGACCTTGAAAATGGGTTCAAAAATAAAAGGGGTAAAACCATAATTTTATGAGAAAATACATCAAATCACCCCCGAACTTGTCGCCAAAACTTACTTTAGACCCTAAACTAATCGAGAAATTATTTACCCCCCTTATGAACTATAAAGTGAATTTTTTACCACCCTAAAAAAATTTTACCACTCTCACTACGGAGAGTGAAATACACATACCCCATGTCATTGCCAAATCAGTGCCACATCAGTGCGATGTCATTGCCACGTAAGAAATTATATTTTTTTCGAAAAAAATAATCCAACACACATTATTTTTATATATTTTTTTAAAAAAATTAAAAAATATATGTACTATTTATATATATATATATATATATATATAAAATATGTATATTTAAAAAAATATGTATATAAATTATTTATATATTATTTTTAATATATATTTATATATATATATATATATACATATAAAAAAAGACTCCCACCCCACCCCTTTCCTCCTTCTTCTTCTTCAATAGCCCACCCCACCTCCACCCCTCTCGTTCCTCCTTCTTCTTCTTCAACAGCCCACCCTACCCTCGTTCTTCCTTCTCCCTCAATGTTTTCCTACTGAAGACCCTTATTACAGGCTCTCTCCCCTCTTAAATTCTTTTACAATGTGAATATACTCAAACAGTGGATATCAAGGAAAACAGCTATATTTATTAGGGGAGATCTCCAAATATACTAACCCATTGTGTTCTGGTTTTTGGATTAGGACGTTGGTGATACCATGATCATTGAAGGTGTCATAAGAGACTAAAAATTATATGGAGGAAAGTTATTTCAAAAGAAATGGAATTTCTCTGGATTATTTTAGATTTAGCTAATAATATAACACAATGAAAGCAAAGCATCCATACAGGCAATACCAACTAGTTGCAGTTAAGGATTGTTGGTGGTGGTGCATTTACATTGGGCTTGATTTTTTAAAGGAATCATTTAAGTTTGGTTCAGATTGTATGATAATGCAGGGATAGATGTGAGATTTTTTAAGGATCCATGTTTTGTCCTAAAAGATAAATAATTGAGTACTGAATGAACTGTGCCTAGATAGAGTAGAATAGATGTAGGGTATCAACAAAACTGACTTCAATTAGTTTGCAATTTAAGAGCCATCATTATTCCATAAGTAAAGATGAGGTATTGCAGACAAATTAAAGAGAAAGACAGTTGTAAAGATACTCAACAATAATGTACAGAGTTAATAAATGTAGCCCGAATCACCCACCTAGCAGGAAAATCATAAGCATTGGTAACACTATTATCTCACCATTAACACAACTAATATCATTATTTCACCATCAACACCATTATTTCACCATTCACACCGTTATTTTATCATTAACATCATTATTTCACCATTAACACCATTAACACCAATAACTTAATTCGAAATTAACAAGAAATATAGGACCCAAAAACTTGATAAATACTATTTAGTAGGGTATGAGGAAGAATAAGAAATGGGAGTGGTGGGGTATGACGAAGAAGAAGAAATGAGGGTGGTAGGGTGTGAGGAAGAAGAATAAATAGGGATGGTAGGGTGTGAGGAAGAAGGGGAAAAAGTAATGGTTAAGAATATTAAAGTGGGCCCCACTAAAAAAATTTTATGTTTTTTTTCCACTGAAATATGCTATTATTTTTTTTGCCACGTCAGCTATTAAGGGGGCAAAATAATACACTTTAAAGTTCATAAGGGGGTAAATAATTGTCTGATTAGTTTAGGGTCTAAACTAAGTTTTGGCGACAAGTTCCGGGGTAATTTGATGTACTTTCTCTAATTTTATTTTTGAAATACATTTCCCATACTCATAGGTGTCTAAAGCTGAAAACCCATGTGAAATTAAGTTTAAAATGAGGTTCAAATAAAGAAAAACTTTTCAAGCTTCACCGGCAAAAACCCCAAAACCCATTTTGAAATAAGTAATTTGAAATTTTTTTGAAGATTAAACTGACAGGAAAATGATAATAATAAAATTGAAGAACTTATACATGGAAGAATTCTGAAAACTCCTTTGGAATCGCCCAAATCTGACCTCTCAATCCCCAAAAATGGTGAAAATGGAATTTTGATTCTCAACTTGGGTGAAAATCATGAAAAATAAAATAGAATTTCTTGAGAAATTGGGAACATAGAGTTTTAATTTGATATATAAAGACTATACTAGAAAAATGCATCATAATCGGAGCTTGCTAGCTCCCAAAATGTCATATATATGAATATGGGGTCTCAACGCTTATGCAACACTATGATCGCTTAAGCGACCTGATCAGTAGGTAAAATTGTTTCTTAGCGACCAAAAGTTTACTTAAGCGACATGGTTAAATGGTCAAAGGTTTTCTTTCGCGAAAACTCCAGCACCAACAAACTCAAAACTTGTTGCTCTAATCTAACTCTCTTATTTTCTTTTACTCTATCTCTCTCCTTCACCTTGTTCGCTTCAATCTGTTGAGCATGAATCATTAGTCTTGAAAGGTCCATGTCCCTATTAAGCATAGCGGATCTATACTCTTTCACAACATAACCAAATACACCAGCCAAAAACTTACTTATACTAGTTCTAGAATCAGCCATCATACCGGGAGCATACTTAGATAATTGGTTAAATTTAAGACAATACTCCTTAACTGTCATGGGGCCCTGTCTCAAGTTCATAAATTCTTCTAATTTTACTTCCCTCAGCTCCAGGGGAAAGAATCTGTCTAAGAACACATCCTCGAACAACTGCTAAGTCATGGGAGCAGCATTCCCCCTATACTCTTCCTCCATATCTCCACCCAATCATATACAACATCTTTTATTCGATAGGCAGCTAATTTAACACTCTCCTTCGCAGTCACATGCATAATCTGAGTGATCTTTCTCACTTCATCCAAATATATTTGTGGGTCTTTTTATACCTTCGACCCATAGAACTTAGGCGAATTCATCCGCATAAAGCCACAAACCTAAGCTGCAGTAGAATTATTCCCTTGCTGAGGTAGAATAGTAGCCTAGGTGTTGGCTTGAGCATTGGCGGTAACTGCCTGGGCTAGCGCCTGAAAATCTACCCGGAATTCCACATGTGACAAATGCTCGTTTAAGGGGTCAACGGGTTGAGATCGTTCGTTGTTACAGTGAGATCTACGAGGAGGCATTTTCTATCATAAAAGAGCCCAAATTAATAGCAGAGAGAAATAGTCATTGTCATGATAAACTTTTGAAAGAAAGAAACAACTTTTCTTAAAATATCCCGTAGCCTCTTGCCCATGGATGTGGTGCGCTACACACCAATGATCAAGACTCTACAAAACGTGGCTTGTCAAACTCCCTAGGACTCTTTGAACCTTTGGCTCTGATACCAAGCTTGTAACTCCCCAAGAACCTATCTCGAGACATCACACGGTGCTTAAGACCACACATGGCCCCAAGATAACCCTCCCAACCTGCATCACTTTTACAACTCACTATGATAATAATCAAGCTAAAACAAGGAAGAACAATCCTGTTATGAACATACTGTAATATGACGAAGTACTATCCTGTACAATCAAAATACTAAAATTTTTGTACATATTGGTGCTTTAGTCTGACAAAAGCCTCTACTACATAAGACTAAGGATCCATTGGGATAGATCCCCAACTAACTCGTACTGAACTGAAAATAAACGACCATCTACTAACAAGGAAAAATTAGGTACATAGGTCTTCGAACCATAAGGACTCACCAACTGCAGAAATATAGATGAAGGTACTCAAAGATCACTGTCGCTGCTAAGACTGAGCACCCGAACCTACATCACGAGGAAATATAGAACACAGAAGAGTATAAAAATCAGTAGTTGGGAATGTACTAAGAATGTGGGGGTGTATACAACATTTTTAAATAATATCATAAATGTAAAATAAAATCATGCATGTTGACAATAATGACTCTCTTTGCTTGAATTTCCTGAAACATAATTTCCATAAATCATTAATAATAACACATGCTTTATAAATCTCATAAATCATTGGACTCAACTCAAACTCTTTGACTCATGACTTAGAGTGACTAGGTAACTCAAGACACTTAGACTATTATGGACTTGGAAGTTTCTTATAACCGACATAAACCATGTGAGACATATGGAGTCCAACATTTTGCCCTTCTAAGGAAGGAACCCCACATTGGCGAAAACGTTATACTCTTCCCAGGGAGTATAACCTCAAACTCATCTCTATGATCCCAAACTCAGCACTTTGGCCCTCAAATCTCAATCCTACGGTGGCACGTAGTTCTGGGAAGTAGGCTGTGCTGAATACTCCTCCTAGACTCAGCTCAGAACGCATTAGGAAATCTACCTCAATCAACTCAAGGGTCTATCATGAAGACCAAAATATAAATATATATCTCATTTATGAATATAATAAACTGGTAGATTCCTAACTCGACTCAATCTCAAAATAATCTTTCTCATCTTCAAGTACACTTGCTTATCAAATCATATCAAGTATCGAAACTTCAAGAAAACATCATAGAACTCGTTCTTGACTATCAAGCTAAATAGCAATATATATATTCAATAGTCAAACTTCTCATGAAAAAGAATAAATTCTCAATTTAAGAAATAGGATAATGAAGTAGTCATATATGTCAATCTTGTTTAGCTTAAATCTCATAAATCCTTGATAAAGTAATTTGGGTATAAACCCACTGTGCAAAAATCATGAAATTGAATTGAAATTAAATCTTTGGGAACAAGAACAAAAGAAGTGTTCTTGTTCAAACCCCACATACCTTGGATTATGATATTTAAGATGAACAAGCTTGATTGGAAACTCTTATTTACACTTTTGAGCTAAGTTTCTTGATGCCTTTGACTTGGAGAACTTAATTCTTGAACAAATTGGTGAAATCTTTCAAAAATTCTTGAATTTCTTGGAGAAGATTTGATTTAGGATTTTGGAAGAAACCTTAGTTTCTAGAGGGTTATGGAAGAGAAAGGAGAGAAAAATGAACTTCTCTTCTCTACTTGGATATATATATATAATACAAAAATGGGCAGAAATAACCAAAATGCCCCTAAAAATGGGTTAAAAAAATTGTCGATCGGGTCTGTGATGGTCGAACTGATGGTCCGTTAGAGAAACTGATGGTCCACCAGATCGTCCGTAACTCGAGTACCAAAACTAGGACATTCTGTCTCGATGTGATAGACGAAGTGACAATCTATCAAGAAACTAACGGTCCACCAGATCATTCGTCACTCAGGGGCCAGAAATGGGACATTCTGCCTTGACTTGACGGTCCCCTTGACGATTCGTCAAATTTTTGGCAGGCCACCATTTTGGCCATTGCACAATGGCCAGAAAAAGAGGTTACTGCCTTGGCTTGACGGGATAATTGATAGTCCACCAAGGACTTGGCGGTCCTTCAGGTCTACCGTCAAGCCTGGGAGATTCCAACATCGCTTAGTAAAATGGCCATAACTTCCTCGTCCGATGTTGGATTTTGAAAAAATTGGTATTGATGGAAATCTTATTCAATGATCTACATAATAAAAAGTATAAATTAGAGAAATACAACACAATATAAACATCAATCACTTTAGAAGCCACCCCTATCCACTTAAAAGATAGATTTAGGCTTAAAGAACGATCGAGGTATTACAAATTAGTAGAAACACGTAAACATAACTGAGTCTAGAACGTGATACATGAGCTGGATATCATGATCTAAACTGAGTACCTTAAATACATAGCTTACGGCTGAGAACAGAGTTGGAGGGTTAACTCATGAGTACCCCTTACTCCAAACTGGATTCATTACAAAAAAAAAGAGTGGCATGTTTATGACATAAAGGTTTGGGGAATTAAACTGTATCTCCCTCTTGGGGTACTATGTCCCTTAAAAATACTGAGCTGAATTTGCTGAACTATGAGGAAATTTGTGGTGATGCACGAGGCACCTTTTATCTGAATATCTGAGATCTAAAACTAAGACATGATACATGAAGAAAGTTGAACACACAACTACATAGTTAGTCCATATTATAATGATCACATTCATGAGACTCTGGATAGTGCGACTAGATGGAAAGATAGGAAACCACACTATCTAAACTTATTTTTTTGGCTGCTAAACTTAATTACTGGCTGCTTAACTAACTTATATTAGAAACTTATACTTGACTGAACCATTCCTATAACACTCTTTCTGTAGAGTTCTAGTGACTGAAGGGAGAAAGAAAATCTTAGCCTGAACTGAGCAAAACATCAGAATAGGAGATCTTTACATGGCTGGGATTCTTATACTAGGAGACAAGGCCTATGAAACATCATTTAAGATAAAGTAACTAAGCCTTATGCACTACAACTAAGACTACTGAAAAGATTAACGTAGGTGCTGAGTACGAATGCATAAATATACTAACTTATCTAATTAACTAAATGACTGATAGCTAACTACTAGGTCTATAAGATTGAACAATACTTAGCCTGAAAGGCTGGACTTAGACTCTAGAGTATTATACATAAAAGGTAATGACTGACTGGGTAACGTGAGGTAACTGAGCATGAATTAGTGAAAACTATATTACCTTAATCACACAAGACCGAGTGTCCAACATGATTCAGAAATATTTTGTAAACTGAGGTACTGAAATACCAATGACTAAATAACTGATGGCCATATACTATGGTCGGGTAATCCTCAAAGTGAACTAAGTTTCTAATCTGACTGGACGAGGACTGGGTTTGAGATTGTAGATAAGAATATAATTGAGACTGTAACCATAACTAAGACTGTAATTGGGACTAAATACTGGTTCCTGATAACTGAGGGTTTAACTGGTACTGAATTGTTGAATTTTGATAGCCAAATAACTGATAACTAAAGGCCATGGTTCTGTAGGACTATCTGAGTCCTTTACTGAATATTGATTACTGAATGATGTTGTAACTGAGGGCTAAGGGATGGAACATCAACACCATAGATTCACCTAAGGGTCTAAACTATGGATATACATGACATATTCTAAATTTGTAACTAATCATTAGGAGCATAGCATGAGTCATGAGCTACATGACCTGAGTTTGGAATTTCTGTAATCATAGGACACAATACGTAATAGTGAGTGAAATAGGATTCCTCATACTAGGAACTTGAAATGCACATGATTCTATGGAAAGTGTGAATATAAGCTGGGTTCACAGAATTATGACGTGATGCATGCGCAAGTATCGTGATCGTTGAAGTACAAAACATCGCATTGGGATAGGAATGGGTCAGGAATCATCTTTCCTTACTGATTTCCTACCCATATTGGTATTACTACTAGAACCTTAAGGCCTTTCTTTCTAAGGGACCATACCCAGACAGTTTATGTATACCTATCAGGCTATGATAGATGACCTGTTGGGTGAAGACTGTGAAAGGTCCTGTTAACATGTGGTCTGACCTTAAAGTTGATTGGTATGTAAAGAGTTATAAAAGAAAAAGAAGCTCCTAAATCTGAAGATGTGTAAATATGTAAATGGGAGATCTGCAACATACCAGTGACTACATCAGGAAAACTTTCTTGATCTTATCGGGAATGAAGAGCATACAGTCTATTTGGGCATTGCCCACTAATAGCACTGGAATTGGCACCTTAATGATTCAAGCAATCGGACAGAGCTGAAAGACGACCATGCTGACTTTGAGAACTGGGCTTAGGACAGTCTCGAACCTTATGACCTAACTCGCCATATCCAAAATATATATTACTGCCATTTCTACACAAACCCTTATGATACTTACCAAACTCTTTGCAAATCGGATTAGACTGGGAGTTAAATTTGAGCTCATGCTCACTGTCACGACATGAATAATGAAAGAAGGGAACAGTTCCTAAAACATCTCATAGCCTCTTGTCCATAAGTGTGTTTCACAACACGCCTATGCACAAAACTCTACTCGATGCGGCTTTTCAGACTTCCTAGGACATTATTGAACCTAAGGCACTAATACCAAGTTTGCCCTAAATCTGGTACCCAGAAGGATTTATGGTGATCATGCCCCGAAGGACCACAAGTTGACCCATGACTGATATCTGTAACTGAGCACTGAATAATATACTGTAAATAATGCAAAATATAACTTGTAAGGCCATAGGGTTCAAAACTAAACTAATACTGAATATAAAACAATGTTTGAAATGGGGTATAATAATACCCAAAACTAAAATGAACTGTCTGAAATAAGTTGTAGTCTGAAAGCCTCTATGCTGTCAGAAAACTGTAGAGCTATATATATCCCCAACTAACTCCAAAGTACTAAAATAATAAAGTAATAAAACAATCATGTTATCCTCGAATAATGAGGACACACTATTAATCTGGATGCTGAACTTCTAATCTACTAAGGATGCTCAGAAGTTCGTGCTTCTAAACCTACGGTATAAAATACCATAGCGCAAATGCATCAGTACGATGGAATATACTGGTATACTAGTGAGGTAAGCTGAATGCAAGGGTTCATATACATGAACAATAATAATTAGTTGATAACTTAAACATGAGCGCGTGAGAAATACATGCATGAAAACATAAACTGAGATTGGGGTCATGATAATACTGAATACTGATATGCTGACATCTAAGTTTACTAATACCGGGTTACTAAATAATTGATTCTATTGATGATATGAATTATAGAGTTTACAGGTAATCGATATTTGTGATTACTGGTACTATATTACTAATAAAGATAATTGAGTATACTGATACTGATAAACTATCTAAGTTCTTCACTGGACTGAGTGACTATATCTGACAGTGCTGAATCTGAAGAGCTATCTGAGTTCTAGACAAAACTGGATGACTGTATCTGATAGTCCTAATTCTGATTAAACTAGCTAAGTTTTGTACGGAGCTGAGCAACTATATCTGACAGTCCTAATATCTGTAAAACTAAACTGAGTTCTATTACTGAGACTGTAGGAGGTAATCATCTAACCAACATGCCCCAAATCTGAACTGGTGGGGTCCAACCTATAACCCCAGCTGGAAGGGTATCAGTACCGTGCCATGGGTAAAGACAAGCTGTGAGTAAACCCTCTCTGATAGGGAGCTCTTCCGTTAACCCCTTAGATAAGGAAAACCTAAAGGAGTTATATAGTCCCTAGACTCGTAGGGGTACATCTCAACCTACGTTGGCTACATAGTTCTGGAACGCAGGGATTGATACTAAGGATCACACCCTCTACTGGCTAACAGGTGAATCCTCATCCCTGGGTTCACTCGGTGCTGAATCCTACCCCCAACTAAATAGACACTGAATTGGTTTCACACTAGGCATGACTGAGCTATTACTGATAGTATTATTTAGCTTATTTGAACAGAGTTCACTAAATTCCTTTGACTGACGAAATACTACTGAGATCTAATAACTGACTGAGATTATAGAGATTACTAAGATTACAGAGGTTACTGAGTTTTCCTAAGTCATGTAACTGACTAAATTTTAATGATCATGGCTTGAATGAAAGTATTGTGAAAACTAATACTGGCTCTAAGACCACAGATAAATTGTCGGGTACAAGTACCCCAGGACTCGATAGCATGAAACTAACAAAACTTCACACTTCTTGAACACATGACCAATATCAACAATTTATAATACAATAAGTGGGGGATTTCATGAAGCACATAGTTATCATAATGTTGTACATGGATGGAATTGCATATAGACATGTGATACTTTCTTCAACCTAATCTTATGAACATTCCATCAAATACTCATAATGCACTCAATGTCATGTAAGTCAGTCTTGGTTATAAGGGTAAAGCGTGCATTTATTATTTGAGTCACAATTGAGCTATAATACACAATTTCTATCCTCTTAGGCATTTTGTCAAACACCTTACACACACAACTTAGGGCATAGGTGCAATCATCAAATTACACATCATAAATAACTCAATTCATGGATTTGAACTTGCATGCTAACGTAGTTTTATGAAAACACATAAAGATTCCAACTTGGGAATCATACAATAAGATAAACATGGTTACAAATAACCCACAACATAAATATCATGTTTTATAATTTGTAAGAGGGTTCTTGGACTTCATGGACGAAAGGAGTCCATAAATCAACATTTGACATACCTTAGTTCTTGATTTTATGAAGATTGATGGTGGAATTTCCTTGAATTTAGATCCACAATTGAAAACCCTAACTTGTTCTTGAGAATATTTTGAGAGAAGTGGTGATATTATGGTTGAAATGGGGCTTAATCCCATGTTTCAGACTCATATAGGGGGAGAAATCAACCATTTTGCCCTCAAAAATAAGGATATTTAAATGACTGAGAACTGGCACTGACGCTATTAGCGACGCAGTGCTTCATTGCATTAATGCGATGTTGATTCATCATGCCATCATTATGTCGAGCCTTAGTACTTTGATCTTGGCAACCTACGACAATATCAACCAATGTGATTGGCAATGTGGTGCACCAAGATTGCATTGGTCCTATGTTTTTGGATTTCGAATGAGGTCTAAATGAGTTTCTAAAAATCCAAAACTTGTCCGAGAATACCTATTGACCTTCCTGATTATGAATTAATGGAAATATAGACCACTTAAGAATGTTAAGAATGTGAAATAAGATTGCGAACTTTTGAAGGCCAATATAAACTAAGTCTTGAAATTTAGCTTGACTTTTCTAAGTATTGGACCCCCTTAACAAGCATAAATGGACTTAATTAAGCTTTGAATTTTGTGAAGTTTTATAATATCTCTACCTTGGGAACATTTATTCTCGAATGATACTGACTAAGTGGGGGAAATGACAAGTTGAAGTGCATGCTGAACATAAATAACTTAGACCTGAGTACATGACTGACATCATTGATTTGCTGAGATTTGTTCTGAGCATGCTTATCTGATGCATGATTTCATGACTGGCATGACTAATAATCAAAATATATTATATTGAACATGCACATCTGATGCATGACTACATGACTGAGCTGACATATGAATGCATGACTGAATATTCAAGGGTAATTGATACCAAGTTTATCATGGAAATCTGAGCATAAAACTGGATAAGTTCAAGGGAGACTGTTTCCTTAAACTGAAAATACTAACATTCCTAAAATTAATTACTAGATTTGCATGAGTATAAATATGTGAACATAACTGAGTCTAGAACGTGATACATGAGCTGGATATCATGATCTTAACTGAGTACCTTGAATACGTGGCTTACGGTTGAGATCGGAGTTTGAGGGTCAACTTATGAGTACCCCTTACCCCATACTAGATTTATTATGAAAAGAAAGAGTGGCACATTTATGTCATGAAGGTTTAGGGAATTAGAGTGTATCTCCTTCTTGGAGCACTATGTCCTTTGAAAATCCTGGGCTGACTTTGTTGAAATATAAGAAAAGTTGTGGCGATGCACGAGGCACCTTTTATCTGAATATTTGAGATCTAAAACTAAGACATAATACATGAACTGGGTTGAACATGCAACTACCTAGTTATTCCATCTTAGAATAATCACATTCATGATACTCTGGATAGTGCGACTAGATGGAAAGATGGGAAACCACACCATCTAAACTTGTCTGTCTGGATGTTAAACTGAATTACTGGTAGCTTCACTAACTTATACTGGAAACATCTACTCAACTGGAGCATTCCTATGACACTTTTTCTGTAGAGTTCTAGTGACTGAAGGGAGAAAGCGAATTTTGGCCTAATCTGAGCAGGATATCAAAATAGGAGATCGCTACATGGTTGGGATTCTTGTATTAGGATACAAGGCCTATGAAACATCATCTAAGATAAAGTAACTAAGCCTTATGCATTACAACTAAGACTACTGAAAATATTCACATGGGTGATAGCTGACTACTAGGTCTGTAAGGCTAAATTGTTCTTAGACTAAAAGGTTGTACTTAGACTCTAGAGTATTATACATAAAATGTAATGATTGACTGGGTAACGTGAGGTAACTGAGAATGAATTAATGAAAACTATATTACCTTAATCATGCAAGACCAAGCATCCAACATGATTCAGAAACATTTTATAAATTGAGGTACTGAAATACAAATGACTAAATAATTGATGGACATATGCTATGGTCGAGTAATCCTCAAAGTGAACTATGTTTTTGATCTGACTAGACTAGGACTGGGACTGGTATTGTAGCTAAGATGGTAATTAATACTGTAACCATAACTAAGACTATAACTGGGACAGAATTCTAGTTCCTAAAAATTGAGGGTTTGACTGGTATGAAAGTCCTGAATTTTGATGGCTAAATAACTGATAACTGAAGGCCATGGTTCTGTAGGAATATCAGAATCCTTTACTGAATACTGATTACTGAATGAAGCTATAACAGAGGGCTGAGGGATGGAACATCAACACCATGGATTCACTGAGGGGCCTAAACTGTGGATATATATGACATAGTCTAAATTTTTAACTGATCATTAGGAGCATAGCATAAGTCATGAGCTGCATGACCTGATTCTGGAATTTTTGTGTTCATGGGACATGATTCGTAACACTGAGTGAACTGGGATTCCTCATACTAGGAACTTGAAATGCACACGATTCTATGAAAAGTGTGAATAAAAGCTGGGTTCATGGAATTGTGACGTGATGCATGGTAAGTATCATGATCGTTGAATTACAAAACATCATATTGGGATAGGAATGGGTCAGGAATTATCTTTCCTTACTGATTTCCCACCCATATTGGTATTACTACTAGAACTTTAAGGCCTGGCTTTCTAAGGGACCATAACCGGACAGTTTATGTATACCTATCGAGCTATGATAGACTAACCCGCTGGGTAGAGACTGAGAAAGGTCTTGTTAACATCTGGTCTAACCTTAAAGTTAACTGGTATGTGAAGAGTTATAAAGGAAAAAGAAGCTCATTTTCTAAAGAAGTGTAAACATATAAATAAGAGATCTGAAACATACCAGTGACTACGTCAGGAGA
Organism: Capsicum annuum; assembly: GCF_002878395.1. Taxonomy (NCBI): domain Eukaryota; kingdom Viridiplantae; phylum Streptophyta; class Magnoliopsida; order Solanales; family Solanaceae; genus Capsicum; species Capsicum annuum. The sequence continues at coordinate 82,051,511 of NC_061113.1, forward strand.
ACTTTCCTGATCTTATCAGGACTAAAGTGTATATAGTCTATTTGGGAGTTGCCTACTGATAGTGCTGGAATTGTCACCTTAATGATTCGGTCAATCAGAATAAGCTGAAGGACGACTGGGATGACTTCAAGGACTAGGCTTAGGACAGTCTCGAACCTTATGACCCGACTCGCCACATCTAAAACATATATTACTGTCTGCTCTACCCACACCCTTATGATACTTACCACACTCTTCGTAAAGCTGATTAGATTAGTATTTAAATTTGAGCTCATGATTACTGTCATGACATGAATAATGAAAGAAGGGAACTATTCCGGAAACATCTCATAGCCTTTTGTCCATAAGTGTGGTGCACAACACACCCATGTACAAGAATCTACTTGATGCGGCTTTTCAGACTTCCTAGGACACTGTTGAACCTTAGGCTCTGATACCAAGTTTGTAATTCCCTGAATCTATTACCCAGAATACTACACAGTGCTCATTCCCCAAAGGACCACAAGCTGACCCATGACTGATATCTGTAACTGAGCACTGAATAATATATTAGAAATGTGCAGAATATAAGCTGTAAGGCCATAAGGTTCAAAACTAAACTAATAATGAATATAAACAATATTTGAAATGAGGTATAACAATACCCAAAACTGAAATGAACTGTCTGAAACATATTGTAGTCTGAAAGCCTTTAAACTATCTGAAAACTATGGAGTTGATTGGATATATCCCCAACTAACTCCAAAGTACTAAAATAATAAAGTAATAAATTAATCATTATATCCTTGAATGATGGGGACTCACTATTAATCTGGATGCTGAACATCTGATCTACTAAGGATGCTCTAAAGCTCGTGCTTCTAAGCATATGGAAAAAACACCGTAGCGCAAATACGTCAGACCAATTTAATGTACTAGTATAAAAGTGAGGTAAGTTGAATACAAGTGTTCATATGCATGAACAATAATAATTGGTTGATGACTTGAACATGAGTGTGTGAGAAATACATGCATGAAAACATAAACTGGGATTGGGGTCATGACAATACTGAATACTGATGTACTGATATCTAAGTTTACTAATACTAGGTTACTGAATAATTGAGTCTATTGATGATATGAATTACGGAGTTTATAGGTAATCGATATTTGAGATTACTGGTACTATATTATTGATAACTGATAACTGAGTATACTGATACTGAGAAACTATCTGAGTTCTTTACTAGACTGTGTGACTATATCTTACAATCCTAAATCTGAAGAACTATCTGAGTTCTAGACTAAACTAGTGACTATATCTGACAGTCCTAATTCTGATTAAACTAGATAAGTTCCATACGAAGCTAAGCGACTGTATCTGACAGTCCTGATATCTGTAGAACTAAACTGAGTTCTATTACTGATACTCAATCTAAAACTAAGACTGTGGAAGGTAATCATCTAACTGACATGCCCCGAATCTAAACTGGTGGGGTCCAGCCTGTAACCCTAGTTGGAAGGGTATCAGTACTATGCCACGGGTAAATACAATCTGTGAGTAAACACTCTCTGATAGGGAGCTATTCCGTCAACCCCTCCGATAAGGAAAGCTCAAAGAAGATATATAGTCCCTAGACTCGTAGGGGTACATCTCAACATACGCTGGCTACATAGTTTAGAACGCAGGGATTGCTACTAAGGATCACACCCTCTACTGGATAATAGGTGAGTCCTTATCCCTAGATTCACTCGGTGCTGAATCCTACTCCTAACTGAATAGACACTAAACTAGTTTTCCTAGTTCACACTAAGCATGACTGAGCTATTACTGATAGTATCATTTAGCTAATTTGAACAAAGCTTACTAAATTCCATTGAATAATGGAATACTACTGAGATCTAATAACTGACTGAGATTATAGAGATTACTAAGATTACAAAGGTTACTGAGAGTACTGAGAGTACTGAGATTACTGTGTTTTCCTGAGTCATGTAACTGACTGAATTCTAATGATCATGGCTTGAATGAGAGTATTGTGAAAACTAACACTGGCTCTAAGCACATAGCTAAATTGTTAGGTACAAGTACCTCCAGGACTCGATATCATGAAAATGACAAGACTCGACACTTCTTGAACACATGACCAATATCAATTATTCATAATACAATTAGTTGGAGATTTCATAAAGTACATGGTTATCATAATGTTGTACATGGATGGAATTGCATATAGACATGTCATACTTTCATCAACCTAATCTCATGAACATTCCATCAAATACTCATAATGCACACAATATCATGGAAGTCAGTCTTGGCCATAAGGGTAAAGCGTGCATTTATTATTTGAGTCACAATTGAGCTATAATACATAATTTCTATAATCTTAAGAATTTTTTCAAAAACCTTACATGCACAACTTAGGGCATAGGTGCAACCATCAAATACACATCATAAACAACTCAATTCATGGATTTCAACTTGCATGCTAACGTAGTTTCATGAAAACACATAAAGATTCCAACTTGGGAATCATAGAACAAGATAACCATGGTTACAAACAATCCACAACATAAATATCATGTTTTATAATTTGAAAGAGGGTTCTTGGACTTTATGGATTAAAGGAATCCATAAATCAACACTTGACATACCTTAGTTCTTGATTTTATGAAGATTGACGGTGGAATCCCTTGAATCTGGATCCCCAATTGAAAATCATAACTTGTTCTTAAGAGGATTTTGAGAGAAGTGGCTATGTTATGGTTGAAATAAGGATTAATCCCGTGTTTTAGACTTATATAGGGGTAGTAAATTGACCCTTTTGCCCTTAAAAATATAGATATTTAAATGACTGAGAATTGGACATCGACGCTATTAGCGATGCTGTGAGTCATGGCATCGATGTGATAGTCAATATGCCGTGCCATCATCGCACTGAGACTCGGTACTTTGAACTTGGAAACCTGCAACAATATAAAACAACGTGATTTGCGACACAGTGCACCAAGATCGTGTTGGTCTACTATTTTGGGATTTTGAATGTGGTCTAAACTAGTTTTGAAAAATCCAAAACTTGTCCGGGAACACCTATTGACCTTCCTGATCATGAATTAATGGAAATATAGACCACTTAATAATATTAAGATCGTGAAATAAGATTGCAAACTTTTGAAGGCCAAAATAAACTAAGTCTGGAAATTTAGCTTTAATTTTCTAAGTATGGGACCCCCTTAACAAGCATAAATAGACTGAATTAAGTTTAGGATTTTGTGGGGTCTTACACGATACCATTAATAATAGGCTTGGTTAATAATAATGATTTGGTTATAAATTGGTTTTAATTGGTCAATAATGGCGTGGTGCGAAATCTAAACGTAAAGGTAGGAGTCCAATGGATGAACACTGGAAACTCATGTTTGCCATCATAAGGTGTAGGTCATCCCAACCTTAAATGATACTCATGAGGTATACAAGAATCCTCTAAATACATTGTACATATGTATCATAGAGAGTGAAGCGTACATGGGAATCTCCGACTCTTATGGTATCTCCGATTCGTGCGGCTATATGCATCGGGGCCTGTTTAGGGGATTACAATAGACCCACATAGTGCGTGCGTGGTTTTAGGATGGTTAAGCTCCACATACTGAGGTTAAAGGTTTTAAATTCATACTAAACTCGATTACCTTTTCCTGGTATGGTTATATATATATATATATTAGTTGTACGCATATGGATGGTTTTACTTGATTTTCTTAAATTGAATTATTTTATCCTTATCTTGAGTTCATGCTAGCGTTCACCCTCTATCCCGTGTTCAATCAATTGTATACCCATGGAATGTAGGAACTGGCTAGTCTACTCCTCTGGCTTAGCATTCATTTATTCTGGGGTCTGCTTTGGATTGAAGTAGTGAGCTTCCATTTTTTTGGAAGACTCCATTTCATGGATGTTATTTCATTCTTTGGATTATTTATGGATATTAGTTTTGTCTATGGTTGGGGGGATGTCCCAACCGGATTTTTGTATTCTTTTGGTTAGATTCTTCTGTGGAACTACTAAGGGTTGGAATGGGTGGGATCGGTATTGATGTTAGCCTTAGCATTGGTATTGGTATTAGGGATGATACCGGTTGACGATATTGTTAGTTGTTCCATCCTCTTTTATTTTGAGATTATATATTTAATGGAAAAGGGCCTAAAATGTCTTTCAACTATATAAAATGGTGTAAAAAGGCTCTCCATCTATCTATTGGGACTTAAATGCCCTTCTCGTCTACCTATTGGTCCTAAAATACCCTTCCTATCTACCTATTGAGCCTAGTTTACCCTTTTATGTAAGAAAATTACATGAAAAGGTCATCGTAAAGACTTAACTACATAAAGAATAGTATTTTTTCAATATTACAAAAACAAGATTTTTTTTATATATGTACCTATTTAAAAAAAATAAAAAAGATAATTATAATTCCTAATTTAATGTTATAAATAATTAACAATTCAGCTTAATTTAAGAGATATATTTTCAATTTAAAATTAATAAGGAAAAGATAATCCCTATTTCTAAATTTTTTTAAATAAACTAAGTATTCCATTTTTTGCTCTTGTTTGTTTGTTTTTGTTTACATGTATGTTAATCATCTAGTATTATTTGATTATCGTGTGTTTTAAATTCTAATATAATGGGTTAACCATAATTTTAATGGATAAATATTTATGGAATAAAAATTATTATGTTGGAACTACAGATATACCATGTATTTTTGTCATATAAACATAATTTATGTCAAAGTTAGGTTATTATTATATTTTTAAAATAATTTATGGGATAATATTTATGATATATCCCATTATGTCAGAAGTATATTTTAAATAAAAATTATTTATTAAATATAAATATATATTTTCAGTATTACATGGAACAATCTAAAATATACCATGTATAATTATGGTATAAATATACTATGTATTTTTATGATATAAATATAATTTGTATAATATATAAATATACTAAAAATTTTTATGGTATAAATATTCCATATATTTTTATGGAGGCATCGTAAAAATAGGCAATAAAAATGAAAAACATAGAATTTTGATATAGTATATAAAAAATGAACGATCACAGGCTTCCATAAAAATATACATTAAATAAGAAATATGAAAATTTAATATATAATTATTTTTCTATATGTTAGAAATAGTTATAAAAGTAATTATTTTTTATGCTATATTTGACAATCAACTAATACGGCTATGTATATGTAATAATTTTTGTTAAATGACTATTTATGTTTTTTTTTGCTTTATCATATCAATTTAGAATGACGGAAAATAGATATTGTGCACTATTTATTCGATCAATATTAATAAAAAGAATAGGAATTTTATGTAGTTTAATAAAGATAAGTTGTGGTAGTACGTAATTTTTTTTAAATCAAAGAGCAAAATAGCCTCAATAGGTAGACAGAAAAGGCATTTTAGACCCAATAGGTAGACAAGAGGGGCATTTTAGGTCCAAAAGGTAGATAGAGGTAATTTTTCCACCATTTCACCTAGTTAAAGGGCATTTAGGCCCATTCCCATATATTTAACTATTAATAGAACTTATTTAGTTATAGTTAGATTAATGGCTTTGGTTTGGTTTGGTATTATTGGACAATTGGTATGGGACGGTTAGACTCAATTGGGCCGGTCATGATTGTGATCTTATCCCAGAGTCTACATATGAGTTGTTAAGCTATCTTGTTATATGCTCGAAATTCGACCAACTTAGGGAAAGCGACTGGAGGTTGGGTTAGGTAGTGGGGGGTGTCTCTAATCTCGATCGGACTTGGGATGCCTATTATGACAATGCCTTGGTTCAGGTCCGGTCAATTTGGTATCAAAGCTTTAGGTTCACGGTCAATTAGAAGTCCATAAATCCATGTCTAGTAGAGTCTCTTTTAGGGGTATGTAGCGCACCATACTCATAAGAGAGAGGCTATCGGGCATTTAGGAATATCTTACTTTCTTGGTATTCTATTTTCAAGATTGGAGTCTAAGTCTTGGAATTCTTCTGTAATCCTTGGTTGATTACTTTTCAGATCATGCCTCGGTGATTTGAAACACAAGAAAATTCTTCTGTCTCATCTGGGGATACTATTAATGGGGTACGTCCTACACTTGGTGTTCGCACTCGATCTCATGGTCGTATCCCTGATTGTTCTACAGTTCCCCTGATTTCTACTAGTCCTCCTAAGGGTGAGGTGACTAATACAGAATTTTTCTAGTCTATTCATATTATTGCTCAGTTGGTTGCTGCTCAGGCCGAGCGGGATATGTCTGGTGGGTTTTCTGCTGAGGTTACAAGGGTTGGCCAGTTTATGAAATTGAATCCTCCTACTTTTTCTGGTGCAAAGTTGGAAGAGTATCCTCAAGTTTCTTGGATGAAATAGATAAGATATTTAGGGTGATTTAGGTCACATGTGGAAGTTGTGAATTTTGTATCTTATTAGCTCAAGGATGTTGCATATAAATGGTGTGAAGATTGGGATAAATATAGAGGTAATGTAGAGGAGTTGTCCTTATGGGTTGCTTTTTCTAATGATTTTCTGGATTATTTCTTTCCTCAAGAGCTGAGGGAAGCAAAAATGGAGGAGTTTGTAATCTCAAAAAAGGTAAAATATTTATTAAGGAATATGCCTTGAAATTTAATGAGCGGTCAAGGTGTGCTCCTGATTTGGTGGTTAACATGAGGAAAAGGATGAGAAAGTTCACTTTTAGGATATCTCAAGGTCTGATTCTTAAAAGAAGAATTATTTTGCTGATCAAGGATATAGATATTTTGAGGTTGGTTGTCCACATGCAGCAGGTAGAGAATGAAAAAAGGAAATAGGTAGAGTTTGGGGAAAGGCAGGGTAAGAGAAGTAGGTTTTGAGCAGAGTGGTGTTAAGCATCAGGGTGGTTGGGATGGAGGGAAATAGTTAAAGAAGAAGTGGGGGAGTTTTGGTACCTTCTCTACTACTAGCGCTCCTTAGCCAAAGTAGTCAGGTGACAAGCGCCCGCAATATGGAGTTAATTTTTGGGCACAAGGTGCCAAATCTCAAGCTAGTGGGGGTGAGCCAGCTTTTTCATGCCCTCCTTGCTGATTTTGTGGTCGTCTTCATCAGGGTTACTATGATGAAGAAGGGTACAAGTGTTTTAAATGTGGCTTGCCAAGCCATATGCTCAGAAATTATCTAGTTGAAAAGGGTATATCGGGATCGATCAAAGCTCTGGTTTCTTCACCTTCTGCTACTACACCTAGTGGTATGGGTTTGATATCTGTTCCTGCTTCTAGTACTGGCATAGGCCGAATTAGGTTTTATGATCTTATATCTCGCCAGGAATCTGAGGCATCACATAATATCATTACTGGTATGTTACAACTCTTTTCTTATGATGTGTATTGTGGACTTGACCCAAGGTCCACTCATTCCTATGTGACCCCATATATGGCTGTGTGTTTTGGTTTTGATCTTAAGGTTGTTTTGAATCCTTTTTCTATTTCTACCTCGGTATGTGACTCGGTTATTACTAAAAGAGTCTATAGGGGTGTGTGGTATTTTTTGGTAGCAAGCAGACCTTGGTAGATCTCTTTAAGCTTGATATGGTAGATTTTGACGTTATTCTAGGGATGGATTGGTTACACTCTTATTACACTTTCTTTGATTTTCAAACCCATAAGGTTTCTTTAGTTTCCCTGGTAAACTAGTTATAAAGTGTGATGGAGGTTCCCTAGCTCCTAGGGGAGGTTTATTTCATATCTTAGAGCTCAGAGGTTAGTCTCTGAAGGTTGTCTTAACCACTTGGTCCGGGTTAAAGATTCTAACTGAGTAGGTCCTTCACTACATTTAGTCCTGGTGGTAAATGATTTTAGTATTGATTTGGTTCTGTACACTCATCCAATATCTATTTCTCCTTATAGAATGGCTCTAATTGAGTTGAGGGAACTCAAGGAGCAACTTAAGGATCTTCAGAATAAGGGGTTTATTCATCCTCGTGTATCCCCGTGGGTTGTAACAGTGTTGTTAATGCACAAAAAGAATGGTTCCCTTTGGCTGTGCATTGACTATCGGTAGTTGAATAAGGTGACGGTCAAGAACAAGTATACTCTTCCAAGGATAGATGACCTATTTGATCAGTTGCAAAATGCCAAGTTTTTCTCTAAGATTGATCTTTGGTTTAGGTATCATCAGGTTAATATTAGGGAGGAGGATATCCCTAAAACAACTTTTCTTACTCGGTATAGGCACTTTGAATTCTTGGTGATGTCATTTTGTTTGACTAATTCCCTTGTAGCATTTTTGGACTTGATAAATAGGTTTTTCAAGTAGTTCTTATTCCAAGGGTGAGGTGGATCATGCTAATCACCTCCGTGTCGTATTACAGACCTTGAAGGAACAATAGTGTTATGCCAAGTTCTCCAAGTATGAGCTTTGGTTGAACATTGTGACTTTTCTTGGTCATTTATTTCTATCGAAGGGATCATGGTGGACCCCCAAAAGGTGGATATGGTTAAAAAGTGTCCTAGACCCATGACTCCAACCGACATTTGGAGCTTTCTGGGTTCGGCTAGGTATTATTGGCTACTTGTGGAAAGTTTTTTTACAATAGCTACTCCTTTGACTTAGTTGACTCAAAAAAAGGTACAGTTTTCTTGGTCGGATGTTTGTAAAGGGAGTTTTAAGAAGTTGAAAAATAAGCTAACTTTGGCTCTGGTTTTGACATTGCCTGAGGGTAGTGATGGGTTTGTTGTTTATTATGATGCATCTATGGTAGGACTTGGTTGTGTCTTAATGCATCATAGGAAGGTGATCGCCTATACTTTTAAGAAGCTGAAGGTACATAAGAGAAATTATCCTACTCATGATTTGGAGTTGTTGGCGATGGTTTTTTCTTTGAAAATGTAGTGACATTATTTGTATGGAGTGCATGTAGACATCTTTTCTAATCATAAGAGTCTACATTATGTGTTCACTTAGAAGAAGCTGAATCTCAAGTAGAAGAGATAGTTGGAGCTTCTCAAGGACTATGATATGAGTCTTCACTATCACCCATGTAAAGCTAATGTGGTTGCTGATGCTCTTAGCAGGCTATCCATAGGAAGTTTGGCTCATGTGGAGAAAGAAAAGCGGGAATTGGTAAAAGATATTCGCCATATGGCTAATCTTGGAATTCATCTCTTAGACTTCAAAGATGGTGATGTGATGGTGCAGGAAGTGGTTCGGTTGCCTCTTGGTGCAGAGATTGAGGAAAAGCATGTACTAGATCCTATCTTGATGAAAATAAAGAGTAATTTAGGTATGCAGAAGGTAATGGTGTTCAAAAACTGTGGTGATGACACTTTAAGATATCAAAAAAGGTTGTGTATTTCTAATGTCGATGATTTACGGCAAAGGATCTTGGCTAAGACGCATGAATCATGCTATGTTGTACATCTCAGCTTGATAAAGCTGTATCATGATCTCAAGGAGATATATTGGTGAAGTAGTATGATAAAGTGATGTGGTTGATTTCATAGCCAAATGCATGGTGTGTCAGCGATTTAAAGTTGAGCTTATGAGACTTGTTGTGTTGTATCAAGAAATTGATTTACCAGTGTAGAAATGGGAGGTAATCAATATATATTTTGTTACTGGTATTCGTCTATCATGAAACTAATTTGATTTTATTTGGTCATCATGGATAGGATAACAAAGTCGTCTCACTTTTTGCCAGTGAGGAATAACTTTTCAGCTGAGGACTATGCAATGTTATATCTCCAAGAGATTATGGAGCTGTATGGGGTACCTATTTTGACTATCTCTGAACGTGGTACACAATTTTCATTTTATTTCTAGCGGTCTTTTCAGAAGGGATTAGGTACTAAGGTGAGTCTGAGTACTGCTTTTCATTCTCTAAAAGATGGGTAAAGAAAAGAACTATTCAGACATTAGAAGATATGCTTCGAGCATGTGTGATAGATTATGATGGTAGTTTGGTTGAGCATCTACCTTTGGTAGATTTTGCTTACAACAATAGTCGCCATTCTATTATTAGTATGGCCCATTTTGAGGCATTGTATGGTAGGAGGTGTAGATCTCTTAGTGGTTGGTTCAAGCTTGATGAGGGGGATATGTTTGGTCCAAATTTGGTCTACCAAGCCATGGAAAAGGTGAAGGTGATTCGGGATAGGCTTAAGGCTGCCCAAATTTTCCAAAAGTCCTATACAGATATAAGACGTAGAGACTTAGAGTTTGAGGTTGGAGATAAGGTATTCCTAAAGGTGCCTCTTATAAAGGAAGTAATGCGGTTTGGTAAAAATTGGAAACCCAGTCGCTGGTATGTTGGTCCTTAGGTGGTTTTACAAAGGGTTGGTAATGTGGCTAATGAATTGGAGTTACCCTCAGGTTTGATCTCCATTCATCTGGTATTTTATGTTTCCGTGTTAAGAAAGTGCATTGGTGATCTTTCTTCAATTTCTCCTTTGGAAGGGTTGGGTATCTCAGACTCTCAAACTTATGGATGTCTCGATTGAGATCTTGGATAGGCAGGTTCGTCAGTTGTGGACCAAGGATGTGGCTTCGATTAAGGTTCTAGAGAGGAACCATAAGGTGGAAGAAGCTACATGGGAAGTAGAGGAGGACATGAAGCCCAAGTAACCACTTCTGTTTTCTGCTCCTAGGATTTGTGTGGAAGGTATGTATTCTTCAACACATCTTTATTTTCTGAGTTTGTTAAAGGAAAGATAACTATCTTTGCATCCTTGTTTTCAAACTTTGTTAAAGATTGGGAATATATTTGATAATGCAAATGACTCATGCATGTGGTTACCCCTACCTTGTTCGTAATTCTAGGATGAATGTTCCTAGTGAGGGAGACTGAAACACCCTGGTTTCTGGACCTTAGAAAATTTCCATGACTTTTTGTTGATGGGAAAGATACGACTTAGGGGAATGAGTCATAAATTTGGGAATGGGTGGCATGGTCCAGTCGTATGCTGACCAGTGTTGGTTGGTGGGTTGGATTTGGTTTCTGAAAGGGGTACGATTTGGGTGGTACAAGTCGTATCAGTTCGTACGGGTTGTTTGATTACTTTACTTAACCTTAAACTTGGTAATATAGGTTTGACCTACGTAAGAGTGGCTCACCATAGGCCATAAGCTAGGGTACGAGTCGTACCACGGACTCGTAAGGTGGCCCGTGTTCAATCCTCCTAAAATTCTATTTTTGGGGGGATACAGTTTATGGGTACTAGTCGTAAACTTGGATACAACTTAGGGTTTGGGTTTGTCGTACCTTGGATAGCATTGGGTCCAAGGGGGGAGCCTAGGGTATGAAAGGAGGGTACCACTCATACAGGATGGGTATAACTCGTAAGATTCAGTCGTACCCTATATTAGGAATTAAGTACAGTTTAAGTGAGGGCAATTTGTACATTTCCCCCTTATCCTAATGAGTTCTCACAACTTATATTTCACTTGTAAGGTTATTTACCCTACTATTATATTCTTAAACCCTTAGAAGAAACTCTTAAATCCTCTCTGGAGTTCGTAGGTAAAGGAAGCTAGGGTTTCATCTTAACAAGTAAATTGGGGCTTGTCTTGGTGATTTCTCTCCATTATCATCTTGGTTTAAGGTATATTCTCTTCCCTCATTGTTACTTCCAACTAAAGGCATGGATTTTATACAATGTTTCATGATTTGAATGTTGTATGATTTTGGGTTTTCAAATATGATTGGGTGCTTTGGTTATAAATGCTTGGTTATGGTTTTCCCATGTTTTAGTTATGCTTTTATGTGCATTAATGGTGGCTTTTGATAATTGGTTTATGGGAATGATTATTTGTTAATTGGCTTTGGTTTTGGAAATACTATACCCCCCATGTGTTTGATAAAATGCCTATAACAATGTTTACACCATATTATTGGGTTTTCAATGGAATTTATGCATGGTTTAAACTTGATAATGGAACCCTAAATGATATGAATGGTTTAAATGGTTTTGAAATTGTTTAGTAGAATAAACATACTTGTGGGTTACAAGGGAATCCCCCAAGTTAATATGGTAATGAATACTTGTAGAGTACATAGGAATCCCCCAAGTTAATTGGATAATAGGGTCTATGGGTACATGGGAATCCCTTGACCACTAAAAGGTTTGTCTAAGGAAACTACTTTCATGTTATAGTCGGTATGACGATACCACTAGTAATAGCCTTGGTTAATAATAATGGTTCGGTTAGAAATTGGTTTTAATTGTGCAACAATGGCGTGGTGTGAAAGCTAACCGTGAAGATGGGAGATCAACGGATGAACACCGAAAACTCATATTTTCCAACATGAGGGGTAGGCCATGGCAACCTTAAGTGATACTCTTGAGGTACACGGTAACCCTCTAAGTACATTATACATATGTATCATAGAGAGTAAAGGGTACTTGGGAATCCTCGACTCTTATGGTATCTTCGGTACATGCAGCTACATGCATCGGGGCTCGTTTAGGGGGTTACACTAGACCTATATAGCCTGTGGGTGATTTTACGATGGTTAAGCTTCACATACCCAAGTTAAAGGTTTTAAATACATGCTAAACCCGATTCTCTTTTTCTGATATGGGTATATATATGTGTGTGTATATGTATTTATATGTATGTATATATATATGTATATATAAATATATATATATATATATATACATATATGTGTATATATGTATATATATACATATATATGTATATACGTATATACATATATATGTATGTATATATGCACACACACATATATATACATATATGATGGATTGGGTGCATATGGATTATTTTACTTGGTTTTATTAAATGGCATTATTTTATCCTTATCCTGAGTTCATTCTAGCGTTCACCCGTTAATCCATCTTTGGGTGGTTGTATCCCCATGCAATGTTGGAACCGGTTGTTCTACTCCTTCTATTTAGCGTTCGGACATTCGAGGGTCAGCTTTGGATTGAAATGGTGATCTTCCATTTTTTCGAAAGGCTCCATTTCATGGATGTTATTTCATACTTTGGATTTTTTATGGATATTGGTTTTGGCTATGATTGGGGGCATGTCCCAATCAAATTTTTGTATTCTTTTAGTTAGAGGCTTTTATGGAACTACTAAGGATTGGAATGGGCGGGATCGGTATTGGTGTCAACCTTAGCATTGGTATTGGTATTGGGGCTAATACATATTTACCATATTGTTGGTTGTTTTATCCTCTTTTATTTTGGGATTATATATTTAATTATCAATGGAACTTATTTGGTTATGGTCGAACTTATGGTTTTTATTTGGTTTGGTCTGGTTAGACGGTTGGTATGAGACAGTTAGACTTGGTTAGGTCGGTCACAATTGTGATACTATCCCAGAGACTTTATGTGAACTGTTGCACTATCTTGTTATATGATTGAAATTCAGCCAACTCAGGGTAGGCATCTGGAGGTTGGGTTGGGTAGTGGGGGTAGTCTCCGATCCCAGTCAAACTTGGGACGCCCATTACAACAAGGCCCCCAGTCGGGTAGGGTCATAATTATAACCCAAGTGTTCTTTTGAATCATCAAAAATAGGTAAGTACTGAAAAGCTAAGGGTGGTTGAGCTCTATCTCTTCTAACTTTGTATCTGTTGAGTGTTGCTCGATGTTTTTCTTCCTATCTCTCTCTTTCTTTTTAACTTGGATGACGGGCATTTGCCAGCCTTGTATTCTCTTTAGATAATTGTCATACAGTGGTCTATGCAGCTATTTCTTGAACACCATACGGAGATTGCGGATTCAACAGATTTGGGTTATCTTAAACCCTATGCTCATGCTCATTCATCTTATTATTCTATTGTAAGGTCTGCTCAATCTCAATATCAAGTTGGATCAAGGGATTTACTTAACTCTGAGTACTGGAAATACACCAGCATAGGCCCCAAGAACATCCAAAAATCAAAATTCAATAATATCAACAGCCTCAATCAATCAATCCATAATCGTATTCCATGACAATGGCATCAAAATTTGATGTCGCCAAAATTACATCTCCTAAAAAGTATAACATGGTCGTTGTCAAATAAAATATCCAACAAAGGTTGGGATCAAACCCAGAGGGAATAGGATAAGTTTCTATCAAGAACTTGTTGATGTATTCGGAAAGTGCAGAATGTAAGTAGGGGGATTTTATGAATATAATAGTAGTAACAATGCTTGATCACTTTAGGTTTAATTAAATATGAGATGAATTTTAGGACTGTGTTCCCCTTGACTTCCTAACTCTGATATTTATTGTACTCATCAAACTATGTCAGTTCATTGTATCCAAAATCTAACAAGTTATGTATCACCAACCATCTTTCGACACCCTTTGGTAAATTTTACCCATCTTCTCTCGATATCATAGTGTCACATTACTAACCCTTGTCCTAAATTGCAAATTAACTATCTCATCTAGGTCACAAGTTAATTAGATGATGATTGGTAGCTTTAAATTGTTTTTCTGATCTTTTTCTCCAAATCTCAAACTCTCTCTCGACTTAGTATCAAATACAGGTGGTTCTTAGCGTTTGCAGTTGCTAAGAAAGCAATCAATACAAAGAAAACAGTGATACAAAAATAATTAACTATCAATAAAGACTTTCCACTTTCTCTATTTTGTTATTCCATTAAGGTTCCCACAATCCTTGTTAAGAGGTTTAACAACTCATGTTGGAAATAAAACTCAAAGAATTCATAAAATAATGAAAATGAATAAACTCACAATAAATTAATAGTGAAAATCAGAATCTCAAATTAATCTCAAATCATAAAAGTCAAGAATAAGAATTGCAAGATCAAAAGTGTATCTCAAAATCAATATAATATTATAAGTATGTAAAGTGTGTAAACTAATAACTAAAAAATAATGGGGGTATTTATATGATACATCAAAAAACAAAAAATCCTAACCAAAATAAAATAGGACAACTAAACCAGCACCTACCTACGACCCCACTTATGGATCGTTGGTACTACCTATGGACCCTAGGTGGATTCTTAGGTTTCATTAGTATTAACAAGATCTAGATTACCAACATATAGGGGTACCTACGAGGGATGTAGGTGTAACTTACGCTCTGTAGGTGGCCTTTGTAACTCTTAGAGAACTTTGTTAGAACTTCTTATGTCACTTATAATAGTACTTACTATGGGTGTAAGTCCTACTTATGCATGTAATGGGTTCATAAGCTGTCTTCCCAGCTATAATTCATCTCTTTTTCTCCTATTTTGCTACTAAACCTATTTTCCTAAAAAAAAATACAAGAACCCATCACATCTAACAAAAAAGACCTGTGTACTTGCATAAGTTCTAATTTTAAGCATCAAAAGTGCCATGAAACCATGGCATATCAGTAAACTGTGTTTCAAGGACTCTAACGTAAACTCATCTTTAGCTATTCTAGTTGATTCGATCCTAGGGTGAGATTCTACCATCACAGGTTACCAAGGATCCTAACAGTTGATATTGTCTTTCATTCGGATAGTAGAGTTATTTTGTTTAGTTGTTTGAGATAGTTCAATATGGTTTTGTTAGCATCGTTGTATGGTCACTTTCGAGTTGTAGAGATGTTATAGATAGTTTTTGTACATTATCATTTAGTTTTCAAATATTTATTATTTAAGTTGGAGATTTATTAAAATTCTATCTTAATTGATTAATTTAATACGTTAAAGGCCTGATTTAGATAGTTCTTCTACCGGGGAGTTTGTGTGGATGTCACTCACGGTCATTTGAACCATGACAGTTATGACTTAACTTTCTTCATATTTCACATGGGTGGGGACTTCCTACATAAACTATGTTATGCGTTGAGTGACATAGTGATTTAAAGTGGCATGTGAGAGGATTGTTGTTGCTATGACCAAATTGGGTTCTTACCATGTTAGTGAATTGTTATTCAAAATTATGGTCTGGTAGTGAAGCTTCTATCCTATGTTTATGGATTTATTAATAGCATGATATTTTGTACATATCTGTTGCATTTGATTGATTGTATCATCTTGATTTTGAAGTTGTAGTAAACTCTCCTAATCAGAGTTTTTCTCAATTTCATCTATTTTTATTTTTGTCTTGCTTTGTTTCTTGAACTATTTGTATTTTCACCAATATTCTTGTATTAGAAACATTATTGCACTTATGATCTGAGTCTTGGGATTTCATATATTTCTTAGTTTGATTTTGAGGATATTTTGAGATATTATTATTATTTATTTGTAAGAATTCTATATTGTTGTCTTTACTTTGAATATTATGAGTTGTTGAGTATGGTTATAATGCTCAACTTACACGTCAATTAAGTGTAAGGAAGTTGTTGTCAATATAATTACCTAACTTTGAGTTGGGGTTGAATCCACGAGGAATAATGTGAGTGGCTACTAATTAAGTTCGAGATTAAAGTTACTTGTTAAGTTCAAACCTAAGGTACAAGTATTTTGGTGGATTTGAACGTTTTTAAGGATATGATTATTTTTAGACGTCTAAAGGATTAACTCGGGGCTACAAATAATTAGAGTGTAATCAATTAGAAATGTATCTTGGAATTATGCTTTCCTAGGGGCAAAGTATACATGGGAGCATAATGATTCGGTGCAAATTCTAGTCGTTAGTAACGTGTTAGGCTAGGTTTTAAGTCCTTGAGGCTAGTCTGTCAACAAAGCCTCAAAGTCGTAACGCATTGACCCTTTTGATTACCTAATGAGTGGGTCAATTAAATCCACCCAACACCTCAATTAGGTATCCCTATTTCTTGGATGATACCCAAGGTATAGTCAAGCTCATATCACCATTATTTCTAAGATAGTGAAAATTAGCAAAGTATGTCCATAAATTGTCTACTATTGCCTTGGTTCCCACATCCCTCCTTCAAGAATGATGTGGGTTCCAAAATGTCACTCAAACCCTCTTTCAAGGATGGTTTGAACTTTCAAGAGCTTGGGATTTTCACCCACAAACCTATTTGGGTATTTGGTGATTTCAGCTACAAATCCCAGCCAATTTAACAAGCAGTAGTAGAACCTGTCATTAATAAACTAACATATACACAAAAAAATCACCACCCACACACAATTTCACCCTATTCTAACATAATACCAAGAGGAAGAACTAGTTATGCTTAAGAGTAATAAGAAAGATATACCCAAAAATATCCATCAAATTGATTTTTTGAAAGACAAAGAGATACAAATTGCAAGCTTTAGGATTCAACAAATCTTCAATGGAAATTGTCAATCCTCCATTTGAAAGCTACTCTAATGTATTCTTCACCTAAAAATTAGTACAATAGTTCTCTTCTAAAAATTTGAAACTAGATGGTGGGAAAATTCCATAAAAGTTGGATCTCCTCTATGGGATAGGGTTTGACCCTCTTAAGGGAATTTGGGATTTAGCTATGTGCATTTACAAATTTTCCCCTAGGAAAAATCAAGCTTCGCCTCGCTTACTGACACTTGTCCGCAATTTCATCTATCACAACCACAGTCAGAACTCGCGACACGCCATGTTGACCTATCTTGACTAGTTGTGATCGCGATAACTGAGACCTATTTCTGCTCCAGGCCTTCCAGTTGCACTTCTTTCCTCTATTTTGATCCTTTTTAGCCCAATTCTATATCTTCCCATCTTATATCCTGTACGACTACCAAATGTGGATATTATTGCATTTACTCACACATATGTCTCATTTATACATTCAAATCATGGTAATGTGCTCAAATGTTTAGTGTAAATGAGTGGTAAATTTATAAATCATAAACACCCCCAACTTAAAGCTTTGCTTGTCCTCAAGAAAAATTACCTCTTACCATGAGACAATTCATATTTATGCGCAAATTTAACGACCCAATTATAATATGACTTAAAGATTAGTTACTACCACAAGAGCTCTTATAACATGGGCAACACTATTTTCATGACACCCTTCAACATAAAATTTGATTTTTCAAGGATACAAGAGACTTTAAAGAGAAACCATACAACATTCTCTAATACTCTATAAATGACTCTTCTTTGACCTCAACTACAACATACTCTTTTTTGCCTCATTGTGCGGGAGATGACAAAATTGTCCACCTCCATTTTTTTACATGCCTCCTCACAAGAAAGAAAATTCCACACACCAAGTCATCAATTATGAAACAAGGTATTTAAGTGTAAAACACTCTCTTTCTCAAGAACTCTCGATGCTAACTAGTTCCATGCCATAGGCTTGCCCTTATTTTCAATCACCACTAAAATGAAAATACTTGGTTGGAAATCACGAAGGGATTTTTGAGATTGTAACATGGGTTCGAGGTAGGTTTGGATAAATTTTACGAAACAACATGGCTATACCTTCCTTGAACATGTACATTACACTATTCTATCAAACATTTGATCATGGGCCAATTCTTTTGTTTATACTCTTTACACATGTGCCAACTTTTTTTCTTTGGTTCTCCCATTTACTTTTCGTTTCTTTTTCTTGCAACCTTTGTGCCTCTCTTTCCTTTGTTAGATCCTTTTTTATTATTATTCATTTGTTCTTAATACTTAACCACATAGGCATTCACTTACAACTTCGTGGCCCAAAGTTACCTCTTTAAATCATCACCACCCCCACTTAGGCTTTTAGCTTCAAGTTACAATTTTAAGTTCAAGGAGGGTAGGGTTCAAAAGAGGGATAAAAATTAAAAGGCTTATGGCTTAAAAAGTATTATCCAAATAAAGGTATACAGGCTCAAAGTGGGTGACTAGGGATAACATCTATGCAAGGGTAGGCTTTTTAGGCTAAAGTGGACTTCAAATGTCACAAAGATGGCCTAAGATCATCTCCCCAACCAACTACAATCAAACTTAGCCTTGAGAGACTAATGGGGCAAGTTCTAGATTGTACAAGTACACATGAGATTGGGATAAATGAGCTCACTATACACAGCATGCAAAATTCACCAACGAGACTCAATTTCCCTTTCCACTAGAGACAAAGATGGAGTATCTACCAATATTACAAGCCAAAAATTTTGGAGCCACAAAAAAAGAAAAAGCATCGATACAAGATTGCTCATGTCCGTGCTCTCAAACTATTTTTGAAAACTTTTGGATGGTTAGGGATGTTTACTTTGCATTTGCACCACGCATAATTTTCTAACTATGGTACAAACATAAGCCTTCATCTCACATTTTGGCTTTTGCACGGGCAAACCATATGGTCATTCAGACTTTGCCATAGGTACAAGTGTGATCCTGAATTCCAAATTTCCACATGTACACAGATTTCCCTTGCATTTAAAACCTTGATACTACTGGTACTCAAACTTCTCCTACATCCATAGCTCGAAACTCAATCATGTCCTTTTTCCCTAAAAAATGTCGTAACTCAATCTATCATAGGAAAATGTTCATTGAATTTCATCACAAATAAAATAAAGAAACAAAAATCTAACAATGAAACAAAATAACTAATCCATGCAGATGTGGGCACCATCAAAGCGCCCGGATATTATAACCTAAATAAAAATAAAAATCATCTTAAAAAATATAAAGACACCCAAAAATGTCAATAATACAAGCCAAAATCAAATGAATGTGGAGACAGGAACCCCCAGTTAAGTAGCTAACAATGTCCTCACTACATAAATAATAAATCATAAGAAGACATAAGGGTGCTCCTTGAAACCACAATCAAGAACTACTCTCGTATGTAGACAATGTATCATTATTTCCATCCTCAGGACTGAACCACTCAGCTGGTGCCTCATCCTCACTCACCACTCGGGAGGAAGGGAGTCTATCATGGGGTTTTAGGACCTTTCATAGGCCCTTCAGCCCCTTCTAAATCTTGCTAAAGAACTCATCTCTCTTCTTCTTCTATTTTACCATCTTTTTATGCGTAATTCAGAGATCACAATGTGACTTTGCCAAGGATAAATAGGCTTTTTCAAGCCTAGAAATGGTAGCTCCCTGCTTCTATTCCAGATAATTATATTGGGACAAATATGAATGATAGATGGTAGAGGGATCCCCCGACCCTTGGGTAGACTTGACATGAGTTCCTTGATGGCTACAATATAAACTCTAATATCCTCAAGAGGCCTAGTGGTGGATGGCCTACAAGAATAAGGCTCCTCATATGTCAACCTCCCAAAATCGATCTTCCTTTTTTTATTTTTGCTTAGTGTGCCCTCTCTTTGAATTTTTAAAGGATAGATAGAAGTGCTAGGGTATACCCAAGTATCCCCAGAGTATTCATTAACCCCAGCTCTTCTGCAAAGCTGGGTAACCAAAAATGGAAAGAAGAGATGTGCCTTACCCTAGTTCTTGAAAAATTTTATCTCAGAAACCATAAGCAAACCAATATCCAAAGAAATGACATCTAAAATATAAGCAACCATCCGAGCCCATAAATTTGGGACTTAAAACACCCAAGAATGTGGCCTTACAAAAATATTTGGTTGATTGGTGATGATCCTGATATGTGTTGTGTTGTATCTATGTTGTGTGTTGTTTCTAACTTATGTAAAAAATGCCACGATGCATGTTGATGTTTAACTTGTGTTTATTCTAGCCTCTCCCCTCTTTCAAGGACGTCTGGTCAAAGTGGGGGAAATTGAAACACCTAGACTTAAACCCTTGAAAAGAAAACTCCTTTTAATATCTTTGGGTGGATACGATTGAAGATATTGAGTCGCACCCTTGGTCATGACTCGTACCCTTATCCCCCTCCTTTTTCATACTTTGATTAGTAAGTTAAGGTAGCATACCATCTCTTATACAACAAGGCCATCCTTTTATCATAACAATGCATATGAGTCGTATACTACAAGGTCATATGGAGTGAAAACCTAACCTAGAGTGGACTATTTTTGTTATGGGGGAAGCTCACGATTGGGGCATGAGTCGTACCCTTTAGTTATGACTCAAAGGTGACCTCTTATACCAACAATAGTGTAGTTTACCTAGGAGAATCCTAGGGTAAGATTTAGGGTACCACTCATACCCTAGGTCACGATTGTCACATAAACCATATAGGGGAGTTGTACCCCTGCACAAGTGGACTTTCAAACTTTTTATTAAGGACCTTTTATTCGTTTACCTTGCCTAAAACCCTAATATCTCAAACTATATAAGGCATTGTATCCTCCTAAGTCTTCATTCACAAGACACAAACAGTCCAAACACTCTCTCAAACTTATCTTTGGAAGATTAGAGGCTAGGGTTTCAAGAGTGGTCTTCAAGAGGCAAAGGAGAGTCAAGATTATTGGTCTATCATCTTGTATAATGAATATACCTATTCCCCTTTCTAAATAACTCCAAACCCATATATTTCACACTTGTATTAGTAAGTGTACATGATGGTTTTGAAATCAAATCAAAAATGTTTTGTTGCTTATAGATGAACAATGTTGACTATTGCTTAGACTTGTGTAAATACATGTTATTGTTGATGTTTTGCATGTGTGGTGCTTGTTGTTTGTATTCTAACCAATGAGCCTTGAGAACCCTAATATTGATTATTGTTTCTTTAAATATATCCTTGGTAGAGAAATGTACACAAGGTGTTTGTGAAAATACCTAAGTGAAATATCTAGTTACATATTGATGATGTATTATGTTAGGGCAATGGCCTGATGAGCATAGATGATTGGTAAGTGGTATGCTAAAGTTATTGTGATCCAATTATTATATATTTGATGTTATTGTTAGGATAATGGCTAATAAGGGTTTGAAACCCTAACATAAAAATGAACTTGTTATATGTGTTGAGCCTAAATATGGTGAGAATATGGTGAAAGCTCTCTAATGAATTATGAATGGATATGTGAGTCTTGGACCATAAATGAAATTAAAGACGCGTTAATTCAAGGCATGTGGACTATTAAAATGATCAATAGTTAAATAGTTTTGTGAAGGTCCAATGTGTATCTATTGAATTGTCCTAGTGGACATGAATGAGTCATAAAAATGTCTAAATGAATGTGAATACTTGTGGATGGTTGGTAAAGGCCTTTTTGGCCATATTGAGTTATCATGATTGTGAATTCTTTGTAAATGGTTACTATGAGTATTATTAATCATGTAATGAATTAGCCTATGGCTTATAATGGTGTGATGGCCTTATAAGTATGAATGGTTGATGATATGGTTGATGATTGATGTTGTGCTGATATTGTTGGCTATGTAATCTGTAAAACTTTGATCATGTTGGTTTGATGGCTATGGATAGGAGTTCAATTCACTAAACTTAAACTTGAATTATGTATTGAACCAAGTGTGCTGAACATGTAATATAATGTTATTAATGAAATGAGAATAATTTGTGTGGATCATGAGGACTACCAATTGCATTACATGATGAAATAAGTCAAGGCATTGGATTAATAAAGTGGTAGAGCAATGAAAGCTCCTATAAGGACCATGTGGTCATACATGATGCTGAATTGGCTAAATTAACCATAGTCCTTAAATGTGATATAAGTTGTATGTATGTAAATGCATAAATTAATGAGTTAAGAGTTCTAATGCCAACCAAGGATGCTAATGAAACAATGAGTTATTCGAGTTCCTCATCTTATGATATGACCAGTGTTTTAAAAAACCAGTGCTTTAAGTATTGCCAATTGGGTCACATAAAATTGGAGTGCCATATAGCATCTACCACTTGGGCACGACAAAGAATGTCAGTTACCACTTCTCTAGCTCTTGCACCCAGGGATGTTGTTTCTAACTTCGACATTGGTCGGAATCGTCTTAATTATCTTAATATCCCTCTGGAGTCCAAGGCATCTTCTTATGCTAATGTGGGTATGTTGAGATTTTTATCCTGTAATATGTATTGTTTGCTCGATCAAGGGTATACTCTTTCCTAGGTGACTCCGTATGTGGATGTCTATCTTGATTATGGTCCCTAGATTCTATCGAGTCCTTTTTGTGTTTCTACCCCAGTTAAAGACCCTGTGGTTGTTAGAAAAGTCTATAGGGGGTGTGGCATCTGATGGTGTTTGAGACACTCTTGTAGACTTGGTAGAGTGAGACAAGGTTGAATTAGATGTCATTCTAAAAATGGATCAGTAGCACCCTTTCTATGCTTTCTTAGATTTTCATACCCGTAGTGTCATGTTTAACTTACCTAATGAGCCAGCCATTGTATGGGATAATTGTTCTTTTTTTCTTTCGTACCTAAGGACGGATTTTTTCTGATCTCAAAACCCAAAAGTTAATTTCAAAGTGGTGTTTATATCATTTGGTCCGAGTTAAAGGTCCTAACATGGAAGGGTCTTCTCAAGAATTCATTTTTGTGGTTGATGAGTTTCTTGTCATGTCCTTTGGGTAGACCAATGCCTCGATGACATTCATGGGCTTGATGAATAGGGTCTTCCATTCGTTCATGGACATGCTCATTATTGTCTTCAGTGATGATATATTAATGTATTCTAAGGAGGAGGTGGATCATGTAGATCACCCCCGTGCCAGGTTGAAAACTTTGAAGGATCTTCGTTTGTATGACAAGTCCTCTGAGTGTAAACTTTGATTGAAGGTCATGACTTTTCTTATTTACGTTATCTATCTTTTGTAAAGGGGTCATGGTGGATTCCCAAAAGGGCATGTGGTGGAGTGTATTTTGGTGTCCAGACCTGAGGACTTCTCCTTTGGTGTGTTTTATCGGGATGAGTTTCACTTGTGACCTAAGTGGTTACTATGAAGCACTCTATACCTATGGTGTCGTGCCTCTGCTAAGAGTCTTATCTTGAGTAGCATGAGTGGTTCTTGTGCTTTAGTTCCTCTATGGCCCTTCTTGTGTTCATTAGTATTTCGGGGAGCATGGTGTTGTGTTGAAATGGGAAATATAGAAGTCCTTAAGTGGGGGAGACTATAGGATACCTTTTAGACATCATATGGTAGAAGATGTCATCCTCGCCCTTTGGGGGGTATAAAGTTGATAAGGGTAAGTTTTTTGGCCCTTATTTAGGTCACCAAGCCTTAAAAAAGGTGGAGGTAATTTGTGAGGAAGTTAAAAACTGCTCAAAGTCACCAAAATACCTATACGAAAGTGTGGCGTAAGAGTTTAGAGCGTAGTGTTGGCGATTGGTTATTCTTCAAGGTTTCTCTAATGGAGAGAGTGGTGTGAATCGATAAAAAGAGGGAGAGATTAGTCCCCGATATGGTGGTCCCTAGGTTGTCTCAAAAGGGGTTGGCAATATTAATTAAAAAATGGAGATGCCTTCTAGGTTGATCTCTATTTCCCCCAATTATCCATGTCTTTATCTGCAAAGATGTGTAGGTGATACTTTTTTGGTCGTTACCTTAGAGTAAGTTGATGTTTTGGGTTCCATGACTAGCAAAGAGGTCCCTGTAATGGTCTCAGATTGGCAAGTTCACAGGTTGCGATTGGGAGACGGAAGAGGATAAAAAGTCCAAGTATCTGCATGTATGTTCCATTTTTAAAACTCATGATTGAGGTGTTTGTTGTTGTTCCTAACTTGATTTTTGTGTTTGATAGATGAGGCATGAAATTTTTTATGCTTACAACTTATTCATGTCATTGTTAGACAAGGGATTCGAGTTCCCAAAATGTTGAGTTGCTTTATAACTCTAAAAGATGATAAGGATCGTGATACATGTCGTGTTGTAACCTTGTGGTGTGTTTTGTCCTAGTTTTGTTGAAAATGGTTTCCGATATGTGATAATATGTTAAATTTTGTCGATGCTTTCCTTACCTGTCATTCATGAACGAATGACCCTAAGTGGGGGACAATCAAACACCCAAGAATATGGCCTTGCAAAAAAATTTGGTTGATTGGAGATGATCATGATATGTGTTATGTTAGCTCCTTGTTGTTTGTTTTTTGTAACTTGTGTAAAGGTTGCCTTGATGAATATTGATGTGATAACTTTTGCTTATACTTTCCTCGCCCCTCATTCGAAGACACATGGTCCAAGTGGGGGGGAAAATGAAATACCTAGACTTGAACCCTTGAAAAGACAACTTCTTTTGATGTCTCTGGGGTTGGTAGATTGAAGGGATTCAGTCGTACCCTTGGTCATGACTCGTACCCTTCTCCCCCTCCCTTTTCATTCCTTGAGCAGTGAGTTAAGGTATTATACCTTGTCCTATATGATAAGGTCATCACTTGGCCGTAACCATGCATATGAGTCGTACCCTAGGTCACTATTGCCACATAAACCATATGGGGGAGTCATACCCATGCACAAGTGGACTTTCTAGCTTTTTATTAAGGACCTTTTGGTTATTTCCCTTGCCTAAAACCCTAAGTCTTTGCATTATATAAGGCATTGTATCCTCCTAAGTCTTTATTTACAAGACAAAGACATTCAAAATACTCTCTCAAGCTCATCTTTGGAAGATTAGAGACTGGGGTTGCAAGAGTGGTCTTCAAAAGAAAAAGAAGAGAAAAGATTGTTGGTGTGTCATTTTGTTTAAGAAACGTACCTCTTCCCCTTCTAAATAACTCTAAACCCATGTATTTCACACTTGTATTAGTAAGTGTACATGGTGGTTTTGAAATCAAATCAAAAGAGTTTTGTTGCCTAATGAAGAACAATGTTGACTATTGCTTTGACTTGTGTTTATACATGTTATTGTTGATGTTTTGTACATGCGGTGCTTGTTGTTTGTATTCTAACCAATGAGCCTTGAGAAACCCTAATATTTATTATTATTTCTTTAAATATACCCTTGGTAGAGAAATGTACACAAGGTGTTTGTGAAAATGTCTAAGTGAAATGTCTAGTTACATGTTGATGATGTATTATGTTAGGGCAATGGCCTGATAAGCATGGATGATTGGTAAGTGGTATGCTAAAGTTATTGTGATCCAATTATTATGTATTTGATGTTATTGTTGGAATAATGGCTAATAAGGGTTTGAAACCCTAACATGAAAATGAACTTGTTATGTGTGTTTAGCCTAAATATGGTGAGAATATGGTAAAGCTCTCTAATGAATTGTGAATGGATATGTGAGTCTTGGTGACCATAAATAAAATTAAAGACGTGTTAATTCAAGGCATGTGGCCTATTGAAATGATCAATAGTTAAATAGTTTTGTGAAGTTCCAATGTGTATCTATTGAATTGTCCTAGTGGACATGAATGAGTCATAAAAATGTCTAAATGAATGTGAATACTTGTGGATGGTTGGTAAAGGCCTTGTTGGCCATGTTGATTTATCATGATTGTGAATTCTTTCTAAATGGTTACTACGAGTATTGTTAATCATGTAATGAATTAGCCTAAGGCTTAGAATGGTGTGATGGCCTTACAAATATGAATGGTTGATGAATGATGTTGTGTTGATGTTGTTGGCCATGTAATTTGTTAAACTGTGATCATGCTCATTTGATGGCTAAGAAGAGGGTTTCAATTCCCCAAACTTGAACTTGATTTGTGTATTGAACCAAGTGTGGTGAACATGTAATATAATGTTGTTAATGAAATGAGAATAAGTTGTGTGGGTCATGAGGACCACTGATTGCATTGTATGATGATGTGAGTTAAGGCATTGGTTAATGAAATGGTTGAGTAATGAAGGCTCCCATACGGACAACGTGATCATGTATGATGTTTAATTGGCTAAATGAGCCATAGCCCTTGAATGTAATTAAGTTGTATGTATGCAAATGCATGAACTAATAGGTGAAGAATTCTAATGCTGACCAAGGATGCCATTGAAACAATGAGTCATTCGAGTTCCTCTTCTAATGATATGACTCGTGATACAACGAGTGATTCGAGTTCCTCATCAATGACACAGTTTGCGATTCGAGTTCCTAGACCGGTAATATGACTAGAGATTCGAGTTCCTAGTCCAAAGAGATATCTTAAGGTTAGAATACCTCATCTAATGACCCAGCTAGTGATTCGAGTTACTAGACCGATGATATGACTAGCGATTCTAGTTCTTAGTTCAATAAAATGAAATGGCTAGTGATTCGAGTTCCTAGACCGGTGATATGACTAGCGATTCGAGTTCCTAGTTTAATGAAATGAAACGGCTAGTGATTCGAGTTCCTAGACCCGTCATATGACTAGCAATTCGAGTTCCTAGTTTATTCAAATGAAATGGCTATTGATTCTAGTTCCTAGACCGGTGAAACAACTAGCGACTCAAATTCCTAGTTCAATAAAATTTTAATGAGATTTGTCGAATGGGTCAACTTGGTTAGATTGGTTTACTTGGTCAAATGTGGTATGTTGGTTAAGTTGGTTTAGGGTTCGGATCCACGTGGCTAAGTAATAACAAAGTTTATGATCATAAAATGAAAAGGTGAATGATTGAAAGTTCTTTACTCCATGTCTCATGAATGAATAATTTGAGAATGCATGGTATATCTTGTTTCTTTATGGCATAATATGAACATGATGTATATGTATATGTGTATGAGCATGCGTTTAAGAATGTGATTAGAGTTGTATGCCTAATAAGAATGGTTTGGACCTAAGTGTGAAATTTTGGAATACTCCACTTGATGCCTTATGATTAAAGAGTCTGAGAATCTTGTTAAGTCTTGATATCTTATTAGCATGTTATATATTTATGTATCTATAAGTAAGGATAAGTGTATGAATGTGTTTGAACATTATAGATTGACTTCTTGTTAAATGATGATATTATTTTATCCTTATCCTTGATTTACATGTTAGTGCTCTAACTGCTAACTGTCTCCGGATGCTATGTACTAATGCGACATAGGGCCGGAGCATCTTCTTCTTCTACGCAGTGAACAGGTGTTTGAGCGGATTCGTACATTGACCTTGAAGTGGTGAGCTTCCATACTTTAGAAGACCTACCTTCATAGTCACGTTACCATATGTCAAAGACTTGTATAGGTTGGTACTTGGCTATTGTCGAAGGCTTGTCCCGACATAATATTGACTTCGACTTAGTAGAGGTTTTGTGGATGACTGTGGACTTGGGCATGTTGGCAAGACTATTGTTATTAATGAAATATTAGATATTGTCTTTCTAGCCTTATATTTCTGCTATCTTATTATATGGTCGGAATCCATCCGATCCTTTTGGATAATTGTTAAAGATTAGGTTGGCTTATCAGGGCGACCTCCGGTTTATATGAGCTCAAGGTGCCCATATGACATGAACCGAAGTTCGGGTCATGTTAGAACAATTGTAATATGTGTACAAGGGGAGACTCAACTACATATGATGTTCAACCAATTCTGATCCTCGATAGTAAATTCATTCATGATGATGTTACTCTTTGTGGCCACCTATGAAACTTCCTTCCAAGGGCACTGTCTTTCTGCCAACCAACTTCCCAGTTCGTAACCTTTTTCTTTAAACTCACCTATGTCTGTATTTGGTAGCATATAGATAGCATTGATTCGCTCCGCCCCAAAGTCAACCACTTTCCCTCGGATCTTGATAGTCATGTAGGATGGATTCGAGAAAGACACTATACTAAGGTTGGCATAGAATTCGCGAATCCATTACTCATTAGCCTTGCAAGGATCCATGGGAAACACCACCACCATGTGGCCATAAGCCTGAAATGAAATGCCGAAAGATTTTTCAACATATTCTCTAAGGATATTCCTCTCTCTAGGAGCAGCTTTGCCCTCAGAAGATCACTATAGTAGTTAGCGTGGCACTCGGGTGCCATGAATTGGATGTGGTCGTATTTCTCCATGAGATTTTCTTGAAAAACAACAAACTACAAAATAACATCAATCATTGACAAATTCCTTCACAAACTATTCTATGTTGTCCACTAAAGCTCATTGGATGTTTACTTGGTGGTGTTTGAACAAAAATTAGAAATGCAGAATTTTTGGCATAGGCAGAAAATCTACCTCGATTGTCACAATTACGGTCCATAGAGTCGCGATCACGGTCCCAACGACCACGATCACAATATCTGAGACCATCTTCAACCCTATTTTTCAATGTCCAAAAATTCACATTTGAAGCACAAAGCATGTTTGATAACAAGGATTTACACTAAAAGAGTTAAATAAGACCGCTAGGTACTGGATTATGCCCCTAGAATTCAAGAACCATTTGTGAATACTAATACGGGCAACCTATCAAGCACTTGGTGTGAACTCTTCATTTTCCTCAATTTCACACATAATTTGGGTACTCAAGACTTTCCCACTCATGTGCACACCATATTCTAACTGCAAAATACCACACAGGTACAATTTATGAAGCATTTAAACATGAAAAACATCATTTCAGACCTTCCTTATAATATGCATTCTATGGCCTGTTTTCCCACAATCAAGGCATAGATTCGAGGCACCTATCAGATAAGTGATGCAAGAGGGATGCAAGGATGTTGTTAGAACACTCACAATTTGGCCAAAACTGGGCCCAATTAGAGAGAAACGTTTAGAAGGGAGTATTAAGAGGAAATGGGGTTCGGATGGTTATATGACTAATTTGACCACTATCACGGTCAGTGTTTCACAATCACAGACATGCAGGTGACCATAATCACGGCCAACATACCGCAATCGCGGTAACTGGGGGCATTTCTGCTCCCCTGTTTTCCCTGTGCAGCTTATTTCACATTTGGACAAATTTTCCCCTATTTAGTTCACCATGTACAAATTTCACACTCTGCCCTTCTCAACCTTATCCAACACACTCTATACCACCATAAAGGCATGGGTTACTCATTGACAAAATTAAAATCTATTCTATAAAATTTAAAAAGAAAGGATACGTGCAACTTTCATGGTATGATGGGTTACTTCCCATCATTTGCGGCAAGATGATAGCGCTCAACTTACACGTCAATTTAGTGCAAGGCGGTTGCCGTCAATATATTTAACCTACATTGGAGTCGGGATCAAATCCACGAGGAACAATATGAGTGGCGATTAAACTAATTTGAAACTATAGCTATAAGTTGAATTCAAACAAATGATACAAAAAGATAAAATGAGGGTTTTTGATGATCAAACAAATTTTAAAATTTTAACTTGCTTCAGAGCTCAAAACTAAAATTTCAATAATTCAAATCAGTGATAGAGAGGAACTAGGGTTGTGATCACTATGATTATTAATCCCCATTAAATAATAACTGTAGCATTGGGTTCTCATGACTTGTGGGAAACACTAAATTATCAGTTTTGACGGTCTATCTAAGTGTTTATCAACCTGCCTAGATGTTGAACTCCCTAATTCTCTCAAACATAGGAAATCATTCTATTCATACTGATTTTATCTCAAGTTGATCAATCTTGTTACAGAATTAATCATTAGATGGGAGCTTAACCTTCCCAAGTCCTTGTTGATAATTCAATATCTTTAGTTTATTTCTCAGTTCGAGCAAATCAACATAAGGCAGGATTTATTTTTTGCAACCAATAAATAACAATCATAACAAAGGAATTATCAAGTTATCCCCACAATCAATCAAACCCTAACCAACTATTAAATCCATGAGGGAATAATCATAAATCTCACAACCCTAGTTGTGGGTTTTAGTTCCACGGGATAAAGAAAGAAATAGCAACAATAGTAAACATCATTCAAAGTAATTAAACTTACAAACGATGAAGTCTGAAGTTGATTCTCTTGTAAGTTCAAGAGAAAATTTCCACAACCAAATCAAAGAGTTGAAAATTGAATTCTAAGTTTTGAGCCCCAAAAATAGGTGTCTTTTCCTTTGGAATAAGTTCAAGATGTTTTGCCCCTTATGATTAGAAAACCCTAACATATACTTTAAATACTTCATCCTAATTATGGAAATAAAATCACAGATCACAGTATTTTCTCGGATAGACGACGACGTGTGTGACGGCTTATCAGGAGTCTGATGCCTTATCAAGAATGTCGTCAGCTCCTCTTTAAATTTGAACAAGTTCTATCTTTAGCTGACGATGAAGCCTGACGGCTTATCAGATATATGACGACTTATCAGAATTGTCATTGCTTCTTCACTTCAAGTTCTCAAGCACTGCCTAAGCCTGACGGATTATCACAACTCTGATGGCATATCACAAGTTGTCATCACTTCTTCCAGCTAAATCTCATTCTCTGCTTAAGGTTGATGGCAACTCTGATAGCTTATCATAAGGTTGCCAACTTATCAAATAAGTCGTCAGCTATACTTCTCTCTATACTTTCTTAGAAATCAACTTTTTTACTTCCATTATTACTTGTTCTCTTGCATCTTGACTTTTACTGCAATATCAAAGAGAAACAAATCAAAAACGACAAAAGTTGTTTAAGACTTTGCAATTATTCTCAGTTAAAAGCCTCAAATATGTTAGCATCTGCTCACACATCATAAGAGACCTCTTCAACTATCACTTGTGTTTCCACTTAGAAGATTTGAATTAGCGGCCCAGCTTTAGATTAATACATCTTCGAGGTACTTTGGTCAAAGGTAAGGACACAATAAAATATTTTCTATCTCTCCACTTTGAAGACTTGAACCTCTTACCCAACTTCACATAAAATTTCCAATTCGGCTCCTTGGGTAATAGTGGGAATAGGCCACTAGTTGAATATTTGAAGTTGAGCTCCTTGGAATTCAAGTGTGGGATCCTCATGTGCCCTTTTGGAATGTAAAACTCCAAAATGTAAGGATGGTTCTCCTTCTTCCTAAAATTCATCAATTGCTTGGGTAGGTGGACTATCATCACACCCACTAGGCATAATGTTAAAAAATGGTTCGAATGAGTTCTATACCTTACTTTTGGACTCGCAACCCTATTATCATCCTTACCCTGAATTAGACTAGAGTCTTCACAAAAGATTAGCTTGTATTCTTCTTATGACTCTTACACTATTTCCTTGATTTTGGCATCTTCAACTATATTAAGTTATGTTAGAGGGGAAATTATCGAGGACTCTACGCTACCAAGCTCACCATTTTCCACATAGCTTGGTATTTCTTCTTGATCCACCTCATGTTAAAAAGTGGGCAAGGTAATGGTATTTGAAGGATTTGTTTCATTGCCTATTTCCTTTATCTTGATAATCTCCCTTCAAAATGCCTCATTGGAATGATGTAAGTCACGCATGTCCTCCTCCAATGTAGTTTCTTGATTGAAAAGAGTTTGAAGCATTGCTTCAAAACTATTATACCCGGTATATTGTTCTTCTTTTATTTCATCATGGTACCTATCAAACTCATAAGAAGAAATACCATTTGGGTTAGCATAACAAGGGGAGGATCATTTGGATAATCACTCCAAGGTCCATCAACCACCGCATAAAGAATAATTAAACTCCCAATAGGATTGAGATACTGCTTTTATCTCTCTCAGGGGAGAATATCTACAATTTTTTCAAAAGTGGGGTCCATCAAAATATGAACATAGATCATTAAGATAGGATTTACTACTACTAAAATCATAGTTTTCCCAAGATGCCATAGTGACAATTAAACAAAAATAAAAATCTACTTAACACAATAAACAAAAGAAAATCACAAACAAATATTTACAAGTTTGAATCCAAGCATGTAAGCTAAAATTCCAAACTAATTCAATATGCCAAATTGTTCCACAACAATGGAGCCATTTTTTGATAACGCTCAACTTACACATCAATTTAAGTGGAAGACAGTCGTCATCAATATAATTACCTAACTTTAAGTCGGGGTCGAATCCATAAGGAATAATGTGAGTGGAGACTAAGTAAGTTTAAAACTAAAGTTACTTGTTAAGTTAAAACCTAAGGTACAAGTATTTTGGGAGATTTGAATATTTTTTAAGGGTATGATTATTTTTAGACGTCTAAAGGACTAACGCGGGGCTATGACCAATTAGAGTGTAATCAATTAGAAACAAATCTTGGTATTATGCTTTCCTAGGGGCAAAGTATGCATGGGAGCATAATGATTCGATACAATTTTAGTCGTTAGTGATATGGTAGGCTAAGTTGTAAGTCTTTGAGGCTAATTTGTCAACAAAGTCTCAAAGATATCACACATTGACCCTTTTGAGTACCTAACGAGTATGTCAATTAAAGCCACCCAACACCTCAATTGGGTATCCCTATTTCTTGGATGATACCCAATGTATAGTCAATCTCATAATCTCCCTTATGTATAAGATAGTGAAAAATAGAAAACTATGCCCATAAATTGTCTACTATTGCCTTGGTTACCATATCCCTCTTTCAAGGATGATGTGGGTTCCAAAAGTTCATCCAAACCCCTCTTTCAAGGATGGTTTGAGCTTTACCAAGCTTAGTATTTTCACTCACAAACCCATTTGGGTATTTGCGGCTTTCACCCACAAATCCCAACCAATTTAGTCAAACAATAGTAGAACCTATCATTAATAAACTAACATATACACAAATGAATCACCACCCACACACAATTGCACCTTATTTTAATATAATCCTAAGAGGAATACTAGCTACACATAAGAGTAATAAGCATGATATACCCAAAATATCCATCAAATTGATTTATTGAAAGATAAAGAAAATGCAAATTGCAAGTTTTAGGATTCAATAAATCTACAATGGAAATTGTCAATCCTCCACTTGAAAGCTACTCTAATGTATTCTTCACCCAAAAATTAGTACAATAGTTGTCTTCTCAAAATAAGAAACTAGGTGGAAAATTTTCACAAAAGTCGGATCTCCTCAATGGATTGGGTTTGAGCCTCTTAAGGAAATTTGGGATTCAGTTGTGTGAATTTACAAATCTGCCCCAGGGCATAATCCCGCTTCGCCGCGATCGCAGTTACCGTGACTACAGCCAGAACTAGTGATCACGATATGTTGACCTATCTTGACTAGCCACAATTGTGGCCCTCAGACCGCGATTGCGGTAATTGAGGCATGTTTTTGCTCCTGGTCTTCCAAGTGTACTTATTTTCACTCTTTTGATCCTTTTTAGGTCAAGTCCACATCTCTCCATCTTATAACCAGTACGCTAGCAAAATATGGATATTAGTATATTTAATCACACATATGTCTCATTTATACATTTAAATCATGGTAATGTGCACGAATGTTGAGTGTAAATGGGGGGTAAATTCACCACTCATTATCTGGCTTATACACTGTGTCAGGTTGGGGTTGGTTTCATCATAACCTTTAGAATTTTGGATCGTGACAAGTATTTTATCCATAGCATTGTCTTTTGTATCATGTCAAGAGAAACGACATTTTTTGCACTTCTAAAATTAACTTTTTCTTTACTGTCTATATGTTGTGCGATTTTTTTTGTTTGAAAACTTTATTTTAGTTGTAAATAATTATAATCATGTGGATGTCCATAACTTCTTTGTGTAATTCCTCTTTTAACTGTAGTAACTCCCACACCTCAACAACCTCCTCATTGATCATCCACTCTCCCATATTCTTTCCCACATTCTCATGAGTTAATGTCATATTTATGGAACCTCTTGAAATCCCTCTATGTAATAGTATAAATAGAGGTCTTGAGGAATATGTTTCATACACTTGAAAGAAATATATATTACATTGTTCTGTAGGTATCTTGTTTTGTATTATTATTATTGTTCTTTTCTTGCAATTATTTTTCTTAATAATGAAATACATTAGCAGTGCAACTCTACTCTTTTTCAAGTTTTCAATCCATCAGATAATAAAAATTTTCCAATATTCAATTGGATCCAAGATGATTTATAGAGATATGTCTCTTCTTGATAGTGCTACAACACACACTATAGTAAGAGAAAGGAAATATTTCTCTAATTTTATTATAATAGGGCCTATATTAATACAATATCTGATAGTACAAAGTTAATTGAGGGATCTGGAAGAGAGGCCTTATTACTACCTAGGGGAATAATATTGGTCATTGATAATGCATTACATAATATCAAGTCTCAAAGAAACTTATTAGGTTCAAGGTTATTCGCCAAAACCGCTATCATATTGAGACTGCAAATGAATAAAAGGTTGAGTACCTTTATATTAATACAATAAAGGAAGGAAACAAGCTTGTGCATGAAAAAGTACCCGCACTTTCTTTTGGATTTACTATACAAGTATTTGTATGGTTAAATCACATATCATAGTAAATAAAAGATTTATAGGTTCTAATGATTTTATCATTTGGCAGGACGAATTGGACCATCCCGACTTTAATATGATGCGTAGAATTATTGAGAATTCACATGGACATACTTTGAAGAATCATAATATTCTTTAATCAAAGCAATTTTCTTGTGATGCGTGTTCTCAAGAAAATTTAATTATTAAACCATCAGTAGCTAAAGTTGTGATTGAATCTCCTGCATTTTTGAAATGTATACAGGATGATATATGTAGATCAATTCGCCCTCTATGTGGCCCTTTTAAATATTATAGGATCTTATAGATGCATCTACAAGATAGTTACATGTGTGCTTATATCAACTCATAATATGGATTTTGGAGAATATTGGCTCAAATAATAAGGTTAAGAGCATAATTTTGAGATTATACAATAAAGTCCATTCATCTTGATAATGCTGATGAGTTTACATCACAGCGCTTTAATGATTATTGTATGTCCACTAAAATAAAAGTTGAACATCCAGTTACTCGTGTTCACACTCAAAATGGTCTAAAAGAATCATTGATAAAACATAATCAATATATAACTAGATCGATGTTGGTGAGGACAAAATTTCAAGTTTCAATATGGGGGAATGTTATTTTGCATGAAATTGCATTTGTGCGCATAAGGACAACCAATTATCATAAATTCTCCCTATTATGGTTGGCTTTTGGTTAAGAACCAAATATTTTCCATCTTAAAATTTTTAGGTGTACGGTATATGTTCCACTTGCACCACCATAATGCACAAAGATGAGACTCCAAAGAAAGTTCAGAATATATGTAGGGTATGAATCTCCTTCCATTATAAAATGTTGGGAACCTATGACAGGAGATTTATTTATGGCAAGATTTGTTGATTGTCATTTTGATGAATCGATATACCCAATATTAAGGGGAGAACATAAGCAGCTGAAACATGAGACAGATTGAAATGCATTATCAGTATTTCATTTAGATCCTCAAACAAATCAATGTGAGCAAGAGGTTTAAAAGATGATTTACTTGCAAAATGTTGCTAATCTGCCGCCAAATACACTTACTAACCTTCCAAGGGTTACTGAATCTTATATTCTAGATACAAATGCTCCAGTTCAAGTTGACGTCATGATAGGATAAGTGGTTAATGAAAATGAGTCCAAGCCACATTTGAAACGTGGTAGACCAATTGATTACAAGGATAAAAATCCTCAAAAAGAAAGAAAATAAATGATAAGAATGAGCACGATGTGGTGGAAATTACTCAAAAAAATCCTCGAGATCTAACCAATGATAAGACCACTGAGGAGGTTAAAATAACTGAAACTAATGAGAATGAAGAAATCTCAATGAGTTATGTCTCGACGAGAAACAAGTGAAATAAAAATAATATTGTGGTTGACAATATTTTTGCTTACAATGTTGCTACTTGTATAGTGAAACAAGATGAGAATTTGAAACCAAAATCTGTCAATAAATGTAGACAGAGAAATCATTGGCCAAAATGGAAGGATGCAATTCAAGCAAAATAGATTTTACTTGAAAAACGTAAAGGTTTTAGACCAATAGTCCAAACACCTGAAGGTGTCAAGCCATTGGGGTACAAATGGATTATTATGCGGAAAAGAAATGAAAAAGGTGAATTCGTAAGATATAAAGCACGACTTGTGGCGCAAGGTGTTTTGTAAAGGCCTGGTATTGACTATGCAGAAACATATTTTCCTATGGTGGATAAAATTACCTTCATATATATAATAAATCTGGCAATTCATGAAAAACTTGATATGTGCCTAATGGATGTTGTCACAGCCTATTAGTATGGCTCATTGGACCACGATATTTTTATAAAAATCCCAAAAGCCTTCAAAGTGCCTGAAGCATAAAAAAGTTTGCAATAAACTATTTCAATAAAGATTCAAAACTCCTTATATGGATTAAAACAATTAGGGAGGATGTGGTGCAGTCATCTAAGTGAATATTTGCTAAAAGAATGGTACAAAAATGATCATATTTGCCCTTGTGTTTTTATAAGAAGGTCTGGATCTGAATTTGCTATAATAGTTGTGTACGTTGATGACTTGAATATCATTGGCACTCCTAAAGAGATTTCATAATTTGTTGAGTGTTTCAAGAAAGAATTTGAAATGAAAGATCTAGGAAAGACAAAATTTTATATCATTCTACAAATTGAGCATTTAAGAAATGAAATTTTTATCAGTAATGGAATTACCTCTATGGGAACGGTTCAAAACCATTGCTATAGACATAAAAACCATTCTCATAGAGCTATCGCAATGGTTTGAAAGATGTCTCATCTGTGAGCGTTAGAATAGATATATGACAATGGTTTATGTGACAGTTATGCCAACCTTTTCCATAGACCTACCTATAGCAATGGTTTGGTTCATCTCCTGTTGGGATAGTTCAACTTAGTTATAGCAACGGATGTCACCCGACGCAATATACCTTATTGCAACAACAATACAGCATTGTAATAACCCTACTGCAATAATTTTATTATTCTATTACAACTATTTCGAAAATCTATTACAACGGTTATTTGTATTTTGCAACGGTTTTTCATGACCTATTGCAACTAATTTGAATACCTATTACAACGATTTTTTGGTCTGTTGCAACTTTTTGGGCTAGTTATTGCAATAATTTTATTTAGATATTGCAACAGTTTATTAGATGATGCAATAATTTTTTCACCTACTATTGAACTACTTCAAATACCCATTAAAGGTTTAGATGAAATCGTCGCCCATATAATAAATTATAATACAAAGTTATATATACACACATCACAAAACAAAATTTCATTTATAATAATCCAAAATATGCAACAAACTAATAATTCAAACCCAAAAGCAAAGTCAAATGATTAGTTTTCCCACACATAGCATCAAGTTCGAGTGGCTTCTTCATTCATAACTTTCAAAGCCACAACTCTCTTATAAAAAATAGGCATGCTCATGCTTGACAAGCGAATTCGCCCTTGTAGACATGCAAAACCCTGTCAACAAACTAAGCCAATACAACAATTAGGAACTGCAACGGTCAGATTAAACTGGCATACAAATCAGTACATAAGATTGTGGTATATCCGGGATCAGGGAAAGTAGAAGAAAATTGGTCATTTGTATGTGTTTTTTTGCATTTATGCATGATGATGTTTCTTTATTTTGAACCAATGAACTCCTAGTCAAAACAAAGCAACACCTACCATAGCACTGAAGCTTCTTTTGCTAATCAATTCACAAGGGTAATTAAGAATATTTTATCTAGTTAGTGTTTGGCGACGTTTCAAGACTTGTTTATATTTCAATTGCTTCTTCATCAATTTGCCATGGTTCAAATTAGCTCATTGTAATAACATCTCTATATTAAATTTTTTCCACATAAAAGGAGTGCCGACCTGTTGCATTGTCTGTGGGAACTCGATGCAGAGGTTTTTCTTTCCATGATCATCAAACATTTTATCCAACGTAATATCTTGAAGTGCAACCAAGGTTGTCACAAGCATGTAAAGACCAGCCTGATTTGCAAATGTAAAAACTGGCAAAGCCTGCCTAAGTATTAAACTCAAAAGTGTATGCACTTGAAGAACTAATTGTCATTGTATGTGAAACCAAACAAGAGCGGTCAAATCCTTAATTGTTGAAAATCCTAAATTAACTTTTATGTCACATATATGTTCCACCATCTAGTTACAATCACATTATCCAGTTCAATTTACTCTATCAAGAAGCCTCTCTACCATAATCATTTATTGCACTGGAGTCCAGGACTCAGAGTTCATTATTGCATTTGCAACAAGGATGATCGACGAGGGGTGCTCAACATTTATCTATTACAGCAGCACAAGTATCTAAGTTGAGAATAGAGGCAAAAGTATTGGTGACTTCGAAAGAGATGGACAGACCAAACAAAATAATAAAGAATGAACAGATATTATCCACACATGGCCATTTTACCCAACACCTATCTCAAAAGCTATCTTATTTCCAATACCTTCAAGTACTGGACATGTTGGTGAGCTCAGCAACCTAGGAAGAAAATACAAAAAGATTAATATTATAGCTAAGATGAATGAATAACAGGAAACAAGACCAACTTCCTTTTTTGTTTCTTTTTTTATGAGAAACTTAGCGTTCCTGTAAAATTTAAATCAAAAATCTCACTGTTGCAAGTTAAAGCCAAAACAGAATCTTACATCCGTGATAAACCAGTTGTTGATTCAAACATATAGCCATCTTTAAAGAGGCCAAACTTGGCAGCTTTTTCAGAAGCTATATCGAATAAGATAATTATTTTAAAATCACGAGTAAAATAAGATAGATTAGGAAATACAAGAACTTCTGTTGCAACTTAGAGAAGGCACCAACCATCTATGTTCTATAACTCTGGGTTCATTCCAGTGTTGGCATTGACAATACAAGTATAAATTAGAGTACCTACCAGAAATAGCAAGTTAAGTAATAAGAAAATAGGCCTTGATACACACATGATATGTTAGAAAAAATGATTAAGATGAATCCTATGGGCTCATTCAGATTTCATACAAGGCTACGACATTAATTGGTGTTCCAGTAGGCTATACTCCATTGGTATAATTATTTAAATATTATCTTATTGCACAATAGCATTAAGATGTTGTTGTCTTATTTACAATATATATGTGAATGTTTGCTTTTCAATGTATGAGAAAGGGCAGCATCAAAAGAGGCTTGGGAACAAACCTTAGCAGAGCAGCAAATAATAGCATCTGAGTGATGCCATAGGCCTTTGAGAATTGATTCACTTCCTTGATCAGTATTTGATTTCAGAAGCTCCACGCCCAAAAAGCACCTTAAGAAAGGAAAAAAATATCCACAACAGAGACTCATGTTAAACTAAGAATTTAATTACACAAATAAACATCCGTTGACTTTCCTCATTCTTAACTCCTATTGAAGAATTTCTTACAAATCTAGTTAAACAACTAAAAATTCATAAATCACAGAAATAACCCAAGCTAAAAGAAAAGGGTGAACCATTTCTGGTACAGAGGAAGGTTGAGGATTTCTTTTAACGTGACCAAGAAAAATACACCAGATTGAGTGATCAAACCAGTTTCTAGAAAATGCGACTCGCAATAATCTAACCGTTATACATTTAAACCAACTAATTCTTCCATGACACCATGTTTTCATTTAGAGCTTGGTATAGGAGAAGCACAACAGCCGACGAAATAAAAATCATTTCTTATGTCAGACAACATGCAGGTATATATCA
This sequence comes from Capsicum annuum, assembly GCF_002878395.1. Lineage (NCBI taxonomy): Eukaryota > Viridiplantae > Streptophyta > Magnoliopsida > Solanales > Solanaceae > Capsicum > Capsicum annuum. The sequence goes on from NC_061113.1 coordinate 82,091,799, forward strand.
TAAACCTGTAACTTTGGCAGATCCAGCGAGCTAATGTATGTGCTTCAGGAGTCCCAAATGGTGAACGAAGACCTCCATGAGAACCCAAGTGATAGAATAAAAGTGCTAATGCAACTCTCTGGATAGATGAAATAATGCTTCGGACATACTGTCGAGCCATTGAAGCAACACTCCCTTGCATGTGGCTTTCAAAAGCAAATTGAAAAGAAATTGTCATGACAAATATTGATGTGCCACAAACAGTGTGAAGGTCATTGGCCACTTTGTTTTTCGTCGAACCAGTTTCAAAAGCAGAAGTAAGATCAAAGGTGCGGTTTGGACTGAACACTTCCTGCACCAAGTTGGCAGTACCTTATTTCTAACTCTTACTTTGGCAGTTAGGGAATTCATCAAGAAAAAAAGGTGAAATCAGGAGAGTGATGTGTGAGCTGATGCTAACACATTTGAGGCTTTTAACTGAGAATAATTGCAAAGTCTTAAGCAACTTTTGTCGTTTTTGATTGTTTTATCTTTGATTTTGCAGTAGAAGCCAAGATCCATGAGAACCAACAAGGATGAAAGCAAAAGAGTTGAAATCAGAAGCAAATAGAAGAGAAGTGTGGATGACGACATTCCTGATAAGTCGTCAGCCCTGTGATAAGTTATTAGCTTCATCGTTAGCCTTAGACAGAGAATGGACCTCAGCTAAAAGTTGTGACGACATTTCCTGATAAGCCGTCAAAGAGTTGATAGGACATCAAAGTTGCGTCAGCCTAGGCAGAACATCGGAGCTGAGGTAGAGAAGTGAAGACATCCGTGATAAGTCGTCAAAGATCTGATAGGTCGTCACATTTTGTCGTCAGCCTTAAGCAGGAAGTGCTAAAACTGAAGAAGGAGCTGACGACATTTGTGATAAGTCGTCAGGCTCCTGATAAGTTGTCACGAATGTCGTCGCCTAATTCGAGTAATTATTAAACTCTGTGATTTTCTTTCCTTATTTAGGCTAAACTATTTAAAGTCTAGTTTAGGGTTTTATAAGGGGTTCCAAACCTAAGTTTGAGACACGTATTTTGTTACTTTTCTCTCTAGTTTCTTGGCTTGAAAAACAATTAACTTTGAAGAGATTCTCATCAATATTTTGGGATTTTCATAGTGATCGAATTGGAGAATCATTAGTTATTATTCATCTTGTGGTAAGTTTATCTTTCAAATCATGAATACAACTAGTTGTTTCGATTTTTGCATTATGAGTGGCTAAATCCCTTTAACCAGAATTATGGGATCTAGGGGTAAGTCTTGATAAGATGCTAAGTGTTCAAGATTCGAAAGGTAATAGAATTCCTTGATAATTCCGAGGTTTTAATTATCGTCTATTAGTTGCAAACAACAGATAACACCTGCTTTGATTTGCTTGAGATAAGAAATCAATTATAGTAGGAAGTGAACTATCAACAGGGACTTGGAAGCACTAAAAACTTCCATTTAATAATTGACGCTGTAACAAGGTTGATTAACCTGAGGTAAAGTCTGGTCAGCGAATATAAATTCCCTAAGTCCGAGAGGTTTAGGTAAGTAAATGCTTAAGTAGGTCGAGAGACATTTAGGCATAACTTCGATAAAGATAATTTGTTGTCCTACCTACTGTGAGAATCTTGAATCACTATTCGTATCTGTCAAGTACCAAAACCCCTAGTGAACATAATTCTGATTTTTCCATAAACTCTTGATTACAAACACCGAAGCTAAAGTGACCAACAATTATTTGTTAAACTCAAAAACCCCCATCTCAGGAAACATCCAACTATTAGTTGATTAAATCGCAAACGACATAAGTTCACACCATATTCCCTATAGGATTCGACCCCAACCTAGTTGGGTTATATATTGACAACGATCACTTACATTCTCATTAGAGAGGTGTAGTTTGAGCGTTATCAGAGAGGAGTGGCTTCAACCTACGTTAAGAGTCAAAAAGGTTCTAAGACACTTAGCTTCTGTTTAAGGTCTTGACCAATATACGAATTAAAAGCGACTTTTGTGTTTGGTAGAGATAGGGGATTACTATCCAAAATAAATTAATCAAGGTTCTAGAACTTCTCCAGCCTGAGAAATAAACTAATAGTCCCTAAAACAAAAATGCTAACCACAAATATAGAATAAAATTTCTCCCTTTCATACAACACAATTACATGAATCCTTTGTATTCCATACTGAAAATTATATATTTTTATTTTGCTTGTTGGTGTTATAGATTTTCTAATATTAAATATTCTTTCAAGTCATAGAAAGATATTCCCATAATCCACAACTTACGTAAATGAAAGATATAGATATAAATTCAACAAATATATGGTTTTAATAAAAGTAAGTTTCATTTATAATGAACCAAGGTGTCAATATGGACAACAAAAAGCACTCAATTTACACGTGCATAAATAAAACTTACTTGCAATAGAAACATATCTCTTGGCATTATATCATCCTCAGGAGAATGGCCTTCCAACTTAATGACCTCCAACAACTATAAGCATAAAAGGAGCACGTTATCATTAACTAGGATAATAAACCACAAAAATCTCCAAACAAGACTAAATGGAACAAATTAGGATTGCCAACAATGCAGATTAAATAAATCTACAAAAGCTTGCCTCTTCATGCTCAACAGTGTATATAAGTGGAAGTATCACTTGACCCCTGAAGTAACCAACTTGAGCCCCAGGTAGGCTGCAGGTACCAACATTAATGGTTGTAGCAGCATAAGCATCTATATTGTTGTGCACTCATTCAGATCGATGTTCCCATAGAAACCTCAACTTCCACCAAAAAATTCCCCAAGGCTTCAAATTGTGTACATAACCCCTACTGTATTAGGCAATATTGTAATCCAATCAGCTATAATATTTATCCTTCCTACTAACAATACATCACACAATGATACCACTCATACCAGCACAACATGCTCTTATACCAGTACAATACACATCACCATTAAAGTTTTGCACGTGGATCATCATACATGAACTAGACAATATCATATCCAAACTGAAACATATGTTCTACAACCAAGAAAGCTCGGATGATTCTTCACAGGTAAATCATGAACAGATTAATGTACTTGTGTTGATAAACTCTGGTTAAATATATCAAATGCCAATATGCAATTTGCTGACAAAAAAGGCATCTCTCTTCCTTACACCACTTCCAGATAGCATACCTCCATAAGCATGATTCACAGTTCTACAGTTTCTAGGCGATATGAATCTCTAGTATTCAGAAGGTCTCAAGTGTGGAATCTAAACAAGAGAGAAAAACATCAATACATAGTTGTTGCTTCAAGGTCCTTTTTTGAGTTGGGCGCACACAGAGAAGAGGAAATAAAATAAGTTCATTTTTGGTAACTTACAAAAGTTCCCACTGTAGTAAAATTAAGACTGCTAAGCACACAAACATCATGAGTTCACCTAGTCATGGAGGGGTATATGAATATCTAAAGGGTATTTTTGAATCATTAACTAATGTACACAGTTCTCACATCAAACATCTAAACTCCAGCAACCATAATTTCCTTTTGGCTAAATTTTCTTACTTAAAGATTGCAACATTTTTTTTATGAACACAATACATGATAATTCAAATAAATATCCGCAAGATGGTTACATACTCTGTTTTTTTGTTGTATATATAAACAGTGCATGCTAAAGATTTTAAAATTATCTCATACATAGAGGCCAGAATCAGAAATAATTTATTTCCATACACTAAAATGGAATAAAAGGAACATAGGCCAGCAACAGTATATTCATTATTAGTCTGGCAATTAAAAATCAAAATTGATCATTTATGTAAACCATTAGCTCGATAAGTGTCTTCACGAACTGTAACACTATAACTAAAGCTTCATTCTTTTATCTGCTAAATGTTAGGTCAAGACTCTCTAGTTCATGGCCACTTCTCTATGGCACCAGTTGTTGCTTCGATTCCTAAGACATGTTTGAAGATGTAAATAAAGTGGGGCTAAATATGTTTGTCCATATTCACTAAATAAAGGTCTTGCACTTTTGTCAGCTGGTAACAATGTCCTTGAGTAGAAACAATGTGTTTCTTAGCTTGTTTACGAACAAGTACCTTTAAGTTCTACTTTATTTATGCAAAGTATTATTCTATCCATTAGTGGAGTTCTAAAAGGGAAAAGAGAAAACAATTAGGATTGTTAATCTATCCCACTCAACCTTGCTATATAGTATCACATCACTAATAGAAATAATACTCTTCAAACATTAGTATGGCACGGAGTCACACAATTTAAATTGAGACAAATGTAGAGCCATAAATAAGACCATAATGGGAGAATGAAAAATACCCCTTGGATTCTCTTGCCAGTAACGGGACATTTAGGGTCACTGGCTATCTTCATGGTGGTTTGGCAAATTAACTTTCCACCTAATTATCAAAAAATATAACCTAACAACAGTACATCAGTGATCACATAACAGAGTACATCAATACACTGTATAACAAACAAGTCCGTGTCGGATGTACTTATACACTACTAAACAAAAGTAACTCCACCTCGAACTATATACATAGTCTAAAACATTTACAAGGTGAGCATACTCATATATGATTATAATAAGTATGCACATTAATTTAAATTTAGAACCTGCCTTGGTTCAGACAAAAATAACAACAATCTTGAAGCAAATCCAAATGAATTAAAAGAGAGACAAAATAGGTTATAATAGAGAAAATTGCCAGGAGTTTTGATAACCATGTGTTGGTTGGATTTGAAAGCTTAAAATCCTAACCTTAAAATCACCAAATTGAAGAAGAAAATCCTAAAATTGCTCAAAAATTAAAGTGCAAATTTGAGAGCTGAAATTGAAGTCGGAGCAGCGGTGGCGTTCGGTCTAACTTTTTGACAATAGCTCCAAAATGGTGGCTAGAGCACCACGGAAGCAGTAGTGGTTAGAGCATCTTCAAAATAGTTTTCTGCTGTGGTTGACAGAGCAGCACCTATAGGAGTAGTGGTGGTCAGAGGGTATCGATGAAAGGATTTGGGATAGAAAGTGAATCGATTGAGAGCAGTACAGAAAGGTTTTTGGAGCAAATCATTGAGAGCTGAAATATGGTTTCTTAATTTTTACGCGGCCTTGTCAAATAGTTTGGAGGGAACAAAAAAAAAACGACACAATAAAAAATTTTCCCTGATTAAGTGTTGTCATAATCTTACTTTATGGCAACGAATTAAGTAACCGTTGCTATATGACAATTTACTGAAACGGTTTGACAATAATAGCGATAGTTATAGCAATAAATCATTGTACTAAAATAATTTTTAAACAACGGTTGGATTCGTTGTAACAAATCATTTATAGCGATGTTTTTGGATTTGTCGTCAAAAAATCTGTTGCTATAGAGGTAATTTCCAATAGTGTCCATCAATCAATATAGACAGAAAAGATTTTAAAGAGATTTTACATGGATAAATCACATTCATTGAGTATTCCAACTGTTGTGATGCCGCCTGATATAAACACAGATCCATTTCGACCTCAAGAAAATGATGTAAGTTCGCTTGATATAAACACAAATACATTTCAGGCTCAAGAAAATGATAAAGAGATTCTTGGTGATGAAACTCCATATATTAGTGCAATCAAGCACTAATATATCTTGACAATAATACTCAATCAAATATTTATTTTACGGCATATTTATTAGCAAGATTTAACACTTCTCCAATAAAAGATATTGAAACGGTGTCAAAAATATATTCAAATATCTTCGGGGAACTATTGACTTAGGATTATTTTATTCTAATGAATTCAAGTCAGAAATAACTGGTTATGCAGATGCAGGATACTTGTCTGATCTACATAAGGCTCGAATTCAAATGGGCTATTTGTTTATATATGGTGGCACAACTATATCATGGCGTTCAATAAAGAAAACATTTGGTGCAACTTCTTCAAGTCATGCAGAAATTATTCTCATTAATAAAGTAAGTTGGAAATATGTTTGGTTGAATCAATGACTCAACATATTTAGGACATGTGCGGATTTTCTTTGAATAAGAATATTCCAACAACATTGTATGGAGATAATGTTACATGTATAGCTCAATTGAAGGCATGTTACATTAAAGAAGACGGAACAAAACACATTTTGCTAAAATTCTTTTTCACTCGTGATCTTGAGAAGAAAGGTGAAATAGATGTTCAACAAATTTGTTCGATCAATAATTTAGTGGATCTGTTCACTAAAGCATTGTCAACCTCAATATTTGAGAAGCTGGTATTCAAGATTGGAATACGTCGTCTCTGAGAAATGAAATAATATTTGCATCAGGGGAAGTAAAGTATGCGCTGCACTCTTTTTTTCTTCGCCTAAGTTTTGTCCTAATATATTTCCTGACAAGGTTTTTAACGAGGCAACAAATAATGTGTATCCAAATATATGTGTTCTCTTTTTCCTTCTCCAAAATTTTTTCACATGATTTTTTCTTAGTAAGGCTTTTAAGGAGGCACATTGTCTATCAATGGACATCCCAGGGGGAGTGTTGTAAATAATTATAATAATGTGGATATTCATAACTTCTTGATGTAATTCCTCCTTTATCTGTAGTAACTCTCACACCACAAATACCTCCTCTTTGATCATTCACCCCCTCCCCCCATATTCTTCTCCATTGTCTCATGAATTAATGACATATTTATGATATTTCTTGAAGTCCCTCTATGTAATACTATAAATAGAGGATTTGAGAAAGATGTTTCATACACTTTAAAGAAATTTATCTTACATTGTTCTCTTACTATCTTGTTCTATATTGTTATTATTGTTCTTTTCTTGTGATTCTTGTTCTTAATATTGAAATAGTTTTAATAAATATTTTTTTTGTCAAACTTTTAAGGGTATTCTAATAGTAGTACAAGTTATTAATATTTTTTCTCAAAAACATCAACTGCCTATTATCAGTTCATCTCCTCAATCAAAATAGATAACAGTTTATTTATAAAATTAATTTCCACATTTAAACTAACATGTTGTTAATTTATAATTAGCTAACCAAACGGCCTCTTCATATCATTTGGAAGACGAATGACCTAACATTAGCTGATCTTCACCTCGTCGTGCCTAGTCGGTCATTTTCTAGACATTAAGAGATAATTTATATATAAATAAATTACATTACTAAATTCTTTTAACTATAATAAGATAGTATCACAATCCAAATGTAATAGGTGATTTGGAAAAAAAACTAATTAATGTCTTGGATACTATATAAATTCCTTTAGTTTGACGTTGTTGACAATTTTTATCTGTGCCATTTTTATTAATATATACAAATAATATTCAAATTTTTAAAATTTACCATAAAAAATTATATTTTAAATCATGGTAGGTAAATATTTAGAATAGAAATTGTTTGACTCCTAAAATAGTTGTATTATATAAGATGAAGTAAAGTTAGCACATACTTTAGTTTAATAAAAATGATTCATATTTGTGTCTGAATGTTTTTCATTTTTTAATCCTTCAAAGTATTTATTTTTCTCAAATAAAAAAGTATATTAATAAGAGAAACAAATATGTAGAATAGAAGTTTCATTCAGTAAAATCTGATCTAGAAATCGACATTTAAGGCAAGTTTGGAAAGACAATTGGGAATTGGATTTAAGTATAGTTGAGTGTAATGCCTGTTTGGAATTGGATTTAAGTATAGTTGAGTGTAATACATAGTTTGGTCATTTTATTTATCCAGGTAATTACTTGATTTGTGGGAAATTGAGTGTAATTGGGAGGGGTTAATTACATTCTTAAATTCTCATGGAGAGGTGTGAATTGTTGTTACATGGTGTAATTAAATTCTACTCACTCCGTCTCAAATTTTCTAATTTGATTTATAATTTTACTTGTCTTTTTTTATTAATCAAGAAGAGACAATTTCTTTCCCATGTTTTACCCTTTGCATTAATTATTTTTTCTTCAAATTAAAATGTAAACATAATTTAATAAGGGTATTATGATAAATTAAGCATGTTATTAATTATTTTTCTTAATTAATGTGTCATTTTAATTTGAAACTGGTAATTTGGGACGGAGGGAGTAACTTTTTATTTTTATTTTAGTTTCTTTCTTTTTTAATTAATTTATTAGTTCTATTAGTTATTTATAAAAAGTTATATTTATCATTTTAATTATTAAAAAAATAAATTATTTATATTTCATTCGCTTATTTTTCATTTTCCAACATTTACTTCTTAAGATTCTAGAAATTGCTCATATCCCATTATTATTTCTTATTTATTTTTAATGTATTTTCTTCATTTAGCATAATCGTGTTAGTATTCAAAATTTTGAATTAATGTAGTATTCATGGTTGGATGGGATTATAGAATTATGATCTTTTCTTTCAAATTATATTTATTTAAATTATGTAGAAATTTGACATAAGCATATTATGTTAATTTTTTTTTAAATTTAAAGTTTTTATTATATTTTTTATTCCAATATATTTGCTTTAATTGTATTGACTTGATATTTCACATTGCATGACATTAATTATGTAGTTAGAATTGATAAATAGTATTTTGTCAAATGTTTGAATAATTGTATGACATTATTTTTATTGTGTTCATATTTTTGTCAAATATGTATTTCATGATGTTCTTAAAATAAATCATATATTTTTATTTTTTATGATTAATTTAACTAAGATATACTAATTTAACAATATATATAGGTGTGTAGTAGGACCCCCGCAAAGTTCAATATGCTCAACTGGTAATCTGGTCAAACTTCAGGTATTTTTGTGAGTATTCTCCCTAATTATTATATTGTGTAATTATTATCCTTTTAATTACATTAATTATAATTATCAAATGGTTTTTCAAAGAGATCCTTAGTGAAATTCAAATCACTACCACTTCAAAAATAGAAAATTGTACTCCCAAAACAAAGTTGTTTTGACTACTGTAAGAAAAATAAGTGTATAAATCATGAATTCACGAATTCACTATCGTGTATGTATGTGTGTGTATATGTATATATATATACACACACATACATATATACATACGTACAATAGTTTTTCTTCTTCTAGTTTGATGTGTAATCTATAATTTTTTCTAATTATCCTCAAAGATAGCAATAGAAAAATAATAAAGTATTAATCCTTTTAGTGTTGGAACGTAACTGAATCCGCTAACTCTGGATTCAATGTGCGAACCGTACCTTGAACTATTGATGAACTGTACCAAAAATTTCTCTACTAGACATAATTTTTTTATTTTGTACTGTAAGATTACATATTATAATCAAAAATTATAGTCGTTCATCCCTTTGTGAATCATAATTCATTAGAATAAATTATCTGAATTATTATATTGCATAATTTATGGACCGTAGATGTAATTATGATCATGAATCGTTCATAAGTGAAAATTTTGTAAACTCATTTATCTGGATCTTATTACATTGGGATTTATGGTCCAAAAGCCAGTTTCGTAGCCGTGAATTTCTTCGTAGATTGAAATTTTTTCACACTTATTATATTTTTTCATTTTTAGGCATATTTATGGAAGAAGGCCAACTTTTATGGATGTATGTGAAATATACAGACTATATACGTTTTATTCCTTAGTAACACAATGAATATTATATGCTAGGCTCCAAGGTTTTTCAATTTTATATATGAATCCAACTACCCACTCTTCATAGGTTTACCAACCCCAATTTCAATCAAGCCTATTAAAAAATAAGGGTTTGAGCCACTATCATTATCGGGATTCTATGCATTCAAAACTCCTAGAATTGTTTTACCCTTGGTTTAGACTATCAATGGTTTAGGCCCCTATGAGGATGAATGATCATGCTCAACTTACACCATAATTTATGGATAAGATGATCGTTGTCAAATATAATAACCCAACGTGAGTTGGGGTCGAATCCTCAAGGAGCGAACCTAGTATTCAAATCTTATGGGTGTTGAGAGTGTCTAAGTATGTACCCGTAGTGTAAATGAAATGAAAGGCAAAAATTAAAATTTGGGGGGATTGGTTTGGGAGAGTTGTTTTATCAAAATCTGCTCAAACTACCAATTAAAGGCAACAAATGTGGATAAGATTTCAATATGAGACAAGTCTTGGGATTATGTCTTTCTAAGGGCAAATAATGAATTGGTTCATGATAATCAAATGTAAATTTTAATTAATCGACTACATGGGTTTGCTAGGTTAGGGGTTCTTGATGCTAGTTTTTCAATCAAACATCGAGATTACCACCCATGGATCCTTTCGGATACCTCATGTTTATGGAAAGCAAATCCACCTAATAGCTCAATTGAGCATTCCTATTTCTAGGAAGATGCCCAAGACCTAGCTAATTCTCATTCCACCCTTATTACTAAGATAATGAAAAAGGAATAAGCTACGTCTATCTATTGTTCACTAATACTTTGTCACCCATATCTATCTTTCAAGGATGATATAGGATCCAAAATTATACGCAAATTCGTCTTTCAAGGATGATGTAAGGTTTTGGGAATTTAGAGTTTTGACCCACAAATTCAACTCAATCAGCAAGCATTAGTGAAACCCATCACTATTAACTAAGAATCTACACCAATAAATCACAGCCCACACATATTTGCGCTCTATTTCAACATAATGACAAGATAAATTATCAGCTACACATAAAGTTTGGGTAAAGAATTACACCAAAATGATCATTCAATGCTTCCATTAAAGATGGAAACAAGATTATTCTTCAATAACCAACTTCAATTACAATAAAAAATACTTGAGAAATTAGCCACAATAAATTTCCTAATTTGGTAGGGTTTTAAAATGTTCCAAGTTCAATTTTAGTTGGGAAGATCCCAAAGAATGAAAGGATTATTGATCTATATGGGATTTGGGGCCAGCTCCATGAAATTACAAAACTTCCCCATGGCCCAAACCCGTGTTGCCACGATCGCCCTAGCTTGATCACAATCACTACTCTCATAATCACGAGGTGTCCATTGCGAAGCTGATGCTGACTGATCTTGGCTGGCTATGATCCCATCCCTCAGATTGCGATCGCGGTAACTTAGGTCAGATCCTGCTCCTATTTTTTCAAATTTTGCACTTCTCTTCCCTATTTGATCCCTTATTAGCTCAATTTACTTCTTTTCTTCTCATCACTTTTATACCTATAAAATATGGGAATTAGTGCATTCAAATGACAAAGTTGTCTCATTCATACCTTCAAATCATAGTAGTGTGCACGAATTTAAATGTAAATGAGTAGTAAATTTCCCACTCATCAACATCTTGAACTTAAACCTTTTGCTTGTCCTCAAGCAACACTACCTTTTACTCAATAAGACTATGTAACTGTAAGCCCATTTATGCAACCAAATGATCAAAATGATTTTGAACTTGATTAACACCAATAAGTAGCTCTTAAACATGAGCAAAGCTATTCTTACGACTCCCTTCAACATGAAACATAATTTCAAAGATGCAAAAGACTTCAAAGAACAATAATGCATCAAACACAAAATCTCTAGAAGTGACTCTTTATCGATAGCAGCTCCACTACACTCTCTTTGCCTTATTTTTTGAAAAATGGCAATTTTACCCGCCTTAGTTTATTTACTTTCTTCCTCATAAGAAGAAAATCAAACACACACCAAATTATCTATTACTTCACAAAGGTTATAAGTACAAAACACTCTCTCTCATAAAGATTCTCTCAATGATAACAAGTACCATACCATAGGCTTGCCCTTATTTTCAATCGACACTACAATGAATACACTTGGTTAGAGATCTCGAAGGACCTTTTCAAGCTTGTAACGTAGGTTTGGGAAAAGGTATGATATCATTTAGGCACAAAGTGACTACACCCTTCTTGAACATCTACATCATACTATTTAACCTAACTTTTAACCATAGACTACTTAATTTGTTCCCAAATTTCACACATGCCTACTTTTGCTACCTTGATTTACCCAATTCCTTTAAATTATTTTCTTTTTGACTAGTTCTTTTGCAATCCATGTTATTCCTTCTTTTTCACTTTTTCACTTTCTCTCTTTGCTTAGTTTTGAAGGAATCCACCTATAATACCATGGTCTAAGGTCACTTCTTCCAAAACTTACCACCCCCAACTTATGCATTTGGCGTCAAGTTTTATTTTCAAAGTTCAAGGATGGTAGGGCTCAAAAGAGGGATAAACTTTAAACGGTTCAAGACTTGTAATGTGGTTGCCAAAGAAAGGCTTGAAGGCTCAAAATGGGTAACTAAGGATACTATTCTATGTACGGGTAGCTATGTAGGCTAAAGTTGGTTCCTATGTTCACAAATAAGGCCTAAGATCATTTCACCAACCAAGCATAATCATAATTACCCTTGAGATACTAATGGGGCAGTTCTAGGTGGTATAAGTATGCATGTTAGTTAGACAATTACGCTTACCGCACATGGTATGCAGACTTTTCAAGGGGGATAATTGCACTTCCTACTAGAGACAGAAAAAAGTATTTACCAATCTCTATATGCTAAAGACTTCAGAATCACAAAAAAGATAAAGTATTGTTATAAAATTATTCACGTCCATGCCCTTTATTTTTAAAAGCTTTTGGATGGAGGGGGGTATTTTCTTTGCGTTTACACCACATAAAATTTGTTAATTATGGAACTAAACCAAGCCGTCGTCTCATATTTTAGCTTTCATGAGGGCAAACCATATGACAACTCAAACTTCACCATAGGTATAAGGACGATCCCAAATCCAAAATGTTATATGTACTTAGATTTTCCTTGCATTTATAGCTCCGATGCTATGGGTACTCAGACTTTTCCTACATCCATGGCTCAAAATCCAATCATGATAATTTTTCCTTAAGAATATTATCACTCAATCAATCATAGGAAAAGACTCACCCGACATTATCATAAGCAAGATAAATATAAAATAAAAATCTAAAAATAAAACAAGCAACTAATCCATGAAATGTAGGGACCATCAGAGTGTCCTAATATTGCAACTCAAAATAAAAATTAAAATCATCCAAATCAACATCATAAAATCCATAAATATCTCAATAATACAAACCAAATAAATAAATATGGAGGCAAGCACCCTCAATTAAAAAGATTGCATTAAATTCACTGCATAATCAATAAAGCATAAAGAGAGTAAAGAGTGCTCATTGTAACCACATAAAGAGCTATTGTCTCTCTTGGAATCAGTGTCACCTATAGCATCATCAGATCTAGACCACTCAGCTGGGGCCTCATCATCACTATCAACTATAGAAGAAGAAAGCCTATCTCTGGGTTTTAGGACCTTTCAAAGGCCATTCACCCCCTTCCACATCTTGGTGAAGAATTTGTCTTTCTTTTTCTCCCTCTTTTTCATTTCTCATGTGATTCCTCGAGCTCCTTATGAGAATGTGCCAAAGATGAGTAGGCTCTCTAAAGCCTAGATAGAGTGTCCTCTTACTTCTTTTGATCCTCCAAGTACTTTTCATAATATAATCTAGCAACATATGAATGACGGGTGGTAAAAGACTCTTCTGACCCCTGAGGAAACCCTGCTACAAGCTCCTTTATTGCCCTCACCAAAATCTTCTCATTAGGCCCTTTTGTGGATAGCCTGTACGAGTTTAGGTCCTCACATATCGACTTGCTCAAGTCTATCTTCTACTTCTTGATCTCGCCCTATGCTCCTTCACCCCAAATCTTAAGAGAATAAATAGGGGTGTTTGGGCACACCCAATTGTCTTTGGGGTACTCCATAACCTCGACCCTCCTACAAAACTCAGTAATAAAAAAAGGAAATAAAAGGAGTGTACCACTATAGTTCTTGAAATGCCTCATGTCTAAAATCATAAACTGACCAATATTTAAAGAAATTTTTTCTAGTATATATGCAACCATCCGGGCACACATATATAGAACATCAGTCATGTGTGTGTATGGAGAAACCCAACTACAAATAATATTCAACCATATCCTTACCTCAATTGTGAAATCATTCATCGATAGACCCATCTTGGTGGTTGAATATGGAACTTCTTTGCCAAGACATAACTTTTCAGTCATCCAACTCCCCGGTTCATACCCCATTTGGCTCGAATTATCTCATTTCCTCATCCAACAACCCATATAAACCATTAATCTATTCGGCCTCAAAGTGGACATTCTTTCCCCGAATTTGCACAAATGGTTCGGAGAAAGATACTATGCTATGGTAAACATATAATTTCTTAACCCAATGTTCATTTGCTCGGTAAGGATCTGGGGTGAAACAACTCCAACCGGTGGCTACCAAACGGGCATAAAATGTCAGGAAATTTTTCAATACTTTTTCCAAAAAAATTCCTCTCTCGGGGAGTAATTTGGTTTTGGGGAGGTCAGCATAGTACTGATTATGGAATTCTAGAGCCATGAACAGAGTTTGATCATATTCTTCCATATTGAGCCTTGAAAACCTAAGAATCACACAATAGCATTAATCGTAAACATTTAGATGTGAAAACTATGTTATGTTATCAATTTAAGCCAATGGAGTGATACCTTAGCAGTTTTTGGGAAAGAAATGGCCTTAGCAGATTTTTGGTCAAGCCTGAAAAACAGCCTTAAATGCCGTAATCGTAGGCCACTGAGCCACGATAGCGGTAACTAAGGCTATGTTGACCAACATTTTCAAAAACTCAATTTGTCCAATTTCAATGACAAATTGTGTTCCAAAGAAAAAACATACATTAAGGGCAAAGAACATGGTTCGTAGGTCCTCGATCATGCCCTTAATACATGAAAAAATAAACGTTGAATTCGTTTGGGAATTTAATCAAGAACTTGGTATGCACAACTATTTTTGTTAAATTTTTAGCAAATTTGGGTACTCAAGGATTCCCCAAATATGTGAACACCAATTGCAACAATGGACCACACCACACAAGAATAATTTAATCAATATTTTTCATAAAAAGCACAATTATAGGACATTCCTAAAACATGAGTTCTAAGGCCTTAATATAGGCATAAAAAGAGAGAATTTGAACCACATACCGGGCTAAGGATGCAAGGGGGATGCTGATGCACAAATTGGATGCCAAAACTCAACCAAAATCCATTACAATTTGAGAGAAAATTAAAAAGGGAGTGGGGGAGGGGGGGGGGGGGGAGGGAATCGACAGATGACTGGTAATTTAACTAGTCATGACCGCGATTGCAGTCCAAGTTCCATGATCGCAGTCATGCGGCTACCTGATTGTGATAGCACGGGTGCTGCGATCACGATAAGTAAGGCCCTTTTTGGTCCTCTGTTTTCCCCTAATTAGTCCACTGCACAAATTTTTCATACTTTTCCCTATTCAACCTCATTCAAAACACCTTATGGCACCACAATTTCATAAATTAATCACAAAACAAAAATAAAACCTACTCTACTAAATAAAAATAAAGGATACAAGCTTAGTAGGTTGCCTTACACCTAGGGCCTAATTTATTGTGGCGGCACAATGTTTTTCATCTTTTCAAGTTGGATCATCAAGGGACCTATCATTTACCTCCATTTCCACAACATCAATGACGGACACCACTTGTAGTTACATGGGTTGTTTTTTGATTTTGGAAACTCGAAAGGACACTTCATTATTTTGGACCTAAAATTTTATTTCTCCTAGCTCCATATCAATGATAACTCATTCGGTTGCAAGGAAAGGTCGGCCAAGGATAATAGGTATCTCTTGGCTGATTTTACAATCAAGCACAATAAAGTCCGCCAAAAGAATGAAGTGGTCTACCTTCACTAAGACATCAAACAAAACTCCAACCTATCTCTTAATAGACCAGTCCGCCATTAAAAGCCTCATCATTGTTGGATTAGGAGTGCCCAAGACAAGTCTTTGATATATTTCGTAGGGCATGATATTGATTCTTGCACCAAGGTCACATAGAGCTTTTTTAAACTTATGTGTCCCTATGGTAAAAGGGATTGTAAATCCCCGAATGCTCTTTCTTTTTTGCTGTAGCGCTAGTCATGATAGTGCTACACCCATGGGTAACTTATATGGTTTAGGCATCAAAAAGATGTTTCTTTGACATCAACTTCTTCATAAGCTTATCATATCCCAGAATCTATTGAATGACCTCTAGCAATGAGATATTAATTGATAGATTGCTAATCTTGGCAAGAAACGTCTTTAATTTGGAATTATCCTTCTTTTTTATCCTTTGAGGGAATGAGGGAGGAACCTTCATGGTATCAATAGATCAATTTGTGGTTCATCATTCTGTACTGTCTTTGGATCTCACTCCTCATCAACTATTTCTTTAATTACCATTGGTTTTTTTTCATCCCATTCTTGAGACTTTGGAGCCTCATCATTTGAATCAACCACATATTTCGTCTTCATATTATTTGTTCAACATTGGTATCTTTTTCAACTTCACCCACATGATCATTGAAGGTTTTTACACTCCAAGTAACAATTGCCAATACTTGAGCATTATTTTTCTGATTCACAATGGTGTCATTAGGAAGGCCCCCTTTTTGTCTAACATTAAGTTGAGTGGAGATTTGACCAATTTGAGTCTCCAATTATTTGATTAAGGCAGATTTTTATACAACTGTTTAGTTGATCTTTTGAAAAATCAACTTTCAATTGTCGAACCATCTTGTTTGTCCCCTTCACTCTCATCAAGATTCTTGCTAACACATCCTCAGTCTTGAATTTTTAGATCAACAGAATTGGAATCTTTGACTTTTTATTGGTAATGGGGAGGAACATATCAATCATACTACTTTTAATTGTCCCTCCAATCACAATCTTTATCACTATTACGCCAATCCCCTTCTCTTTCACGATCGGTCAAACTTTGGTTCCTACCTTGCCTTTGAAAGGTCAGCCGGGAACCCATCGAATAATTAGCTAAATACCTAATTTCTTCATCAAGTATCTTGGACTCTTATTCATCATAGCACTTGGATGCAATGACATTCACTATTTTTGTGGGTGTACCCATCACATGCTTTATTAGGAACTCTAATTGTGTCATCATTTTTGCCATGTTTTCCTCCCTCTCTTTATCTCTCTTCCTTTGTTCTTTATCAACATAGGAGGTAGTAAGGTACCTTTTATCTACCTTAGTGTCTCAGGTATGCCACCCTCAATTTCATTTTTGACTTTCTTAAGAAAGTTTGTAGCCACATTATAAGACAACTTCACAAGTAAAATCCCGGCCGCAATATCCACCATGGTTTTGTTTAGTTGATCTAAAGCCTAATAAAATATTTGGTGAAGTAATTTATCTGGGACCTCATGGTTGGGACATACCATGATCCTTCAATTAAATCTCTCCCACACCTCATATAGAGGTTCTCCACTCAATTAACGAAAATTAGTAATTCATCATGCAATTGCAACATTTTGGATGGTAGTATCGGTCTAAGAAAGCAATGGTAAGTTCATCCCACGATGTGATTGACCTGGAAGGAAGAGATCGTATCAATAATACCACCTCACCTATTAGATAAAATGGGAAAAGGCACAACCGAATAGACACTTTTGACATGAGAGAAATGTCAAAGAGGGAACACATATCCACAAAGTTCTTCGAGTGCAAATTTAGGTCTTCATGAGCTTGAACCCCAAAGAGACC
This sequence comes from Capsicum annuum, assembly GCF_002878395.1. NCBI lineage: Eukaryota > Viridiplantae > Streptophyta > Magnoliopsida > Solanales > Solanaceae > Capsicum > Capsicum annuum. The sequence goes on from NC_061113.1 coordinate 82,109,441, forward strand.
TTTCATTTGAAGAATGTGCAAAATAATACTCACGACATGGAATACCCTATTCCTTTTATTAGGTGGGATACCGATAGCACTCGTACGTCTAACATCATGGAGTTTCTCCACGTCATCAAGGGTCCCATGAAAGGTCCCGTCATTACTTGTATGGTCAATCATTGTTTCATGGAAATGATTTAAATCACCTAAAAAAGAACAAAACTAACAACTAAACTAAATAACAACCACTACGGGTAATCCCAAAGCTACTATCAATAATGCGCAAGCAAAAACTTACACTCCCCGATAATGATGCCTTTTTTATCACGCTCAACTTACTTCATAATTTATGGACAGGGCGATTATTGTCAAATATAATAACCCAATGTGAGTTGGGGTTGAATCCTCGAGGAGCAAATCTAGTATTCAAATCCTGTGGGTGTTGAGAATGTCTAAGTATATACCCGTAGTGTAAACAAAATGAAATGCATGAATTAAAATTTAGGCGGATTGGTTTAGAAGAGTTGTTTTACCAAAATCTACTCAAACTATCGATTAAAAGGAACAAATGTGGATAAGATTTCAATATAAGACAAGTTTTGGTATTATGTCATCCTGGGGGAAAATAATTCATGGGTTCATGATAATCAAATGCAAATTCTAATTAACGACTGCATGGGTAGGCTAGGTTAGGGGTTCTTGATGCTAGTTTTTTAATCAAACATCAAGATTATCACCTATAGACCTTTTCAGATACCTCATGAATGTGGTAAGTAAATCCATCCAATACCTCAACTGGGCATCCCTATTTCTAGAAAATACCCAAGACCTAGCTAATTCTCATTCCACCCTTATTTTTTCTAAGATAATAAAAAGGGAATAAGATATATGTAACTATTGTTCACTAATACCTTGTCACCCATATCTATATTTCAAGGATAATATAGGATCCAAAAGTATACTCACATCCCTCTTTCAAGGATGATATGAGATTTTGGGAATTTAGGGTTTTCACCCACTAATTCCAACTCAATCAAGCAAGAATTAGTAAAACCCATCATCATTAACTTGAATATACACTAATAAATCATACCCCATACATATTTGCACCCTATTTCAACATAATCTCAAGATAACTGTTTAGCTACTCATGAAGTTAGGAAAAAGAATTATACCAAAATGATAATTCAATGCTTCTATTGAAGATGCAAACAAGAGTAATCTTCAATATCCAACTTTAATTCCAACCAAAACTACTTGAGAATGTGACCAGAATAAATTTCCCAATTTGGTAAGGTTTTAAAATTTTCCAAGTTTAATTCTAGTTGAGAAGATCCCAAAGAATGAAGGATTTTTTGCTCTATATAGGATTTGGGGTTGACTCAATGAAATTACACAAGTGACCCTTGGCATAAACCCTTGCTTCTGCAATTGCCATAGCTTGATTACGATTGCGACTCCTGTAATCATGATAAGTTTATCGCAATCGATGATGCTGACTGATTTTGACCGGCTGTGATTATGGCCCTCAGATCACGATCATGGTAACTGAGGTCATATCCTGCTCCTCCTTTTCCAGCTTTTGCACTTCTCTTCCCTTTTTGATCCATTTTTAGATTAATTCACTTCTTTTCTTCTCATCATTTATATACCTGCAAAATATAAAAACTAGTGTATTCAAATGAAAAAGTTGTCTTATTCATACCTTTAAATCATAGTACTATGCACGAATTTAGATATAAATTAGTGGTTAATTTACCACTCATCAATGACTTAACATTATAGGTTCATAATACAAGCAATACTACTATGTGTTTGCCTTAATTTCAATTTTTTATGTTAAAAAATAACTATGTATTATCGTATGTGTGCTCACATCAGAAAGAGAATAGAGGAGAGTATTATATTAAGAAGAAAAGTGAATCTATATAAGCAAAGTGAAGGTATTGAAAAACTTTAACTTTGTGTAAAGTGTCCGAGAAAGAAAAGAAAGAAGGAAGGTCGAGGAATTATTTTTGTAGTAAGGGTTAAATGAGGGAATTAATATAACCTCCCAAATTTTTTCCTCTGGAAAATTTTAAGTTTTGAAGGCACTTCTTAACCTGCGACTCACCATACGAGTCGTAAGGTTTCTTGATGGGTCATAGGATCAGAAATCACAGGGTGTCTAGTGAAGATTGACTAAGTTACTGCCTTAGTTACGACTGGGGTTTCACGAGTCATAAAGACTCTATACAAGTTGTATAGTTTAAATCATTAGCTAACCAGTGTTGTGCCCTAAGTGTTCTTTACTGATTACGACTAGATGTTGTGTGTCGTGTAGACTCATTATGAGTCATAATATGTCTTCTATAAGGAAAATAGTATAAGTCCATGATGTTTTTGCCTAGACTATGAGTTGTGGTAATGAGTCGGAAAGAGACCTTAAGAGTCGTAAGGTAACCCTTGGTCATTGATGACATTTTTTTAGTGTTTTATTAAGGTTAATTTGGATATTTACCTTCCCCCCTAACTCTAACCCACGACTATAAGACCCTTTGGGGACCCTATTAGCCTTCATAAATATATCAAACAACCTCTCAAATTCTTTCTCAAATTTTAACGACATGAATACGAGGGTTTTCAAGAAATTGGCATCTAGATCTTCCAAGGGTTGATTTCTCTCTGTAATTCTTGACAATCCCAAACATATTACTCTTTCCTAATGTTTATTTCATTAAAAGAATGTATTTATAATAGTTACTCATATGATTTAATTATGGTTTATGAATATGGGTTTAAGTGTTTGGAATAAATGTTACTTGAATTGAATCCCCAAGATTTAATATGCATTTTTTATGCGTTATTAATTGGTTTTAAAATAATTGGGTGAATGGGTATGAGAATTGGAAAAGGGGTCAATTTATTCCCCTAAATTGATATTTTGTTATTAGAAATTGGTTAGGAAATTGTGTTCCCTCTACCCACTTGTTTCCTTGGTTTTGTTTTATGGGTTTTCATCAGCTTCTGCACTAAAAGGTGCTACCTCTGGTACCGACACTAGTCGGGGCCATCTTTATGCTCTTGTCACTCATCAAGAAAATAAGGCATCTGCTGATGTTATCACCGGTATGTTACAACTTTGCTCTCGTGATGTGTACTATTTACTTGATCAAGGGTCTACTCTTTTTTATGTGACCCCATTTATGGCTGTTCATTTTGGTTTTGGTCCTGAGTGCATTTCGTATCTCTTTTCAGTGTCTACCTCAGGAGGTGACTCTGTTATGGCTAGAAAAGTCTATAGGTTTTGTGTGGTATCTATCTGTCATAGCGAGACCTTGGTAGATTTGATAGAGTTGGATATTCTAGATTTTGATGTTATCTTGGGGATGGATTAGCTTCATTCATGCTACGCATCTCTTGATTGTAGAACCCAAAGGGTCAGTTTCTAATTCCCAAATAAACTAGTAATTAAGTGGGATGGTAGTTCTTTAGCACATAAGGGGAAGTTAATTTCTTATCTAATAGCCTAGAAATTAATTTCTGAAACACCCTGGATTTTGGTCACTAGATATTTTTAAGTTTTAAACTCACTACCTAGACTATGACTCACTCTATGAGTCTTAAGGACCCAATCATAATCAGACCAGTGTGCTGGCTTGATGTTTCTATTATGACTACAACTATGGGTTATGAGTCGTGAAGACTCTATATAAGTCGTATAGTCCCCTTTGTAGCCAAACCGATGTGTACCCCAAGTATGTTTATCCTGGTAATGACTAGGACCCTATGAGTTGTGGGGTCTCTTAATGAGTTGGATAGTGTGAATCGTAGGGTCACCATAGAAGGGTCCTTCAACTACTATCTTGACTACAACTCCTGGTAACTAGTTATAATATGTCATTATGAGTCATATAGCAACTCTAGTCACTGACAACAATTTTTTAGGTTTTAATTAAGGGCACTTTGGATATTATCACTTTCCCTAATCGTGAATCATGACTTAAAACCCCTTTAGCATATCATTATCACTCCAAAACAAATTAAAATAACTTCTAAAATACTCTCACATCTTCAAGGTAAAGAGCATTTAGGGTTTTCATGAATTTAATCAATTAGGGATTTCAAGGGTGATTTATCTCCTTAATTGGGATACTTTTAGTCATGTTACTCTTTCCAAACCTTATTATATGAAGAGTATATGTTTAAAAGGGTTTAATGATATGTATTTGAATAAGGGTTTGGGAATTGTTGATCCTTGAATTGTTTTCTTATGGTTTTTTATGTTTTATTCATGATTTGAACTTGATGTTTTAATCAAATGGGGAGCATGGTTATAGGAATTGGAATAGGGGTTGAGGTATTCCCCAAATTGATGTTTAGATCAAATGGGGAACATAGTTTGGGAATTTAAAAAAAGGCAAGATGAATGTGAGGGAATATTTCTTCAAGTTTTATTAGGTGTCCCGTTATGCTCTTAATCTAGTGTCTATCATGAGGGCTTAGAGAAGGAAGTTTGCTTTGGGTTTGTCTTGAAACTTGGTGTTAAAGTACAAGGCTACCTTGATGAATAGTGACATGGATATCTCTAGGATTGTGGTGTATATGCATTAGGTTGAATCTAAAAATAAGTAACAAGTAAAAATAGAGGAGAGTCAAAGCAAGAGATCCAGGTATTGTGGGTAGGGTGCATGCCAAGAGAATAGGAGTAAAGATGGAAGGCAGTGCTCTAAGAAGAAGTGGGGAATTTTTTATTCTTATTCTATGGCTAGTGCTCTATATCCTAAGCTGCCTAGTGATCACCATTTCAAGAGTAATAGTAGGTTTAAAGCATAAGGTGTCCAATCTCAGACTAGTGGGGCTTAGTCAGCTTTATTGTATTCTCCTTGTAGATTTTATGGACAGTAGCACCAAGGATTTTGTGATGAGGAAAGGAATACGTATTTTAGATATGGCCATTCTTGATATATTTAAAGGAATAGTCCTTCAGGCAATTTTACTACTGAGGCTAATAATGTCCCAATTCCTATTTTTTCATCTCATGCACCAAAAGGTGCTACTTCTAGCTCTGAAACTGGTCAAAATCTTTTGTATGCTCTTACCATCCATCAGGATTTTTAGGCATCTCCTGATGTTGTTACTGGTATGCTAAAACTTCTATCTCAAGATGTATATTGTCTGCTTGATCTCGAGCCAACCCTTTCTTATGTGACCTCTTATGTGACTATTTATTTTGGTTTTAGTCCCAAGTGTATTATTGATCCCTATTTTGTGTCTACCCCAGTGTGTAACTCCATTATGGCTAAAAGGGTCTATAAGGGTTGTGTGGTATCAGTTGCTGGTAGGGAAACCTTGGTGGATCTGATTGAGTTTGTTATGTTAGACTTTGATGTGATTTTGGGAATAGATTGGTTGCACTAGTGTTATGCCTCTCTTTATTGTCAGACCCAAAGGGTTAGTTTACAATTCCCAAACTAACTAGTGATTCATTGGGAAGGTAGTTCCTTAGTGCCTAAGGAAAGGTCTATTTCTTATGTTAGAGCCTGAAAGTTGATTTCCAAGGGGTGTATCTATCACTTAGTCTTGGTTAAAGATTCTAACTCGGAGGGTCCTTCTTGTCAATCCATCCCTGTGGTCAGTTAGTTTAATAAATTATTCCCTAATGATCTTCCTTGTGTTCCTACATATAAGGAAATTGATTATAGGATTGATGTTCTTCCGGACACTTATCCTAGCTCTATCCCTACTTATAGAATGGTTTTGGTTAAGTTGAAAGAACTTAAATAGAAATTGAAAGATCTCCTTGATAAGGGTTTTATTCTCCCTAGTGTCTCTCTATGGGGCACTCCAGTACTCTTCATGCATAAGAAGGAGTGGTCTCTTTGGATGTGTATAGATTATTGTCAGCCAAATAAGGTGATTGTGAAGAATAAGTGTCTGCTTCCTAGGATTGATGATCTCTTTGACCATCTTCAAGATGCAAAGTACTTTTCTAAGAATGATCTTCAGTTTTGGTACCATCAGTTGAAGATTAGTGAGGTATATATCCCTAAGACTGCCTTTCGAACCTGGTATGGTCATTTTGAGTTTTTGGTGATGTCCTTTGGTTGGACTAATACCCCGACGGCATTCATGGATCTTATGAACCAAGTATTCTGTCAGTTCTTAGATTTTTGTATAATTGTATTTATTGATGATATTTTGGTGTATTCTAAGAGTGAGGCAGATCATGCCAATCACCTCCGCATAGTGTTATAGACCCTTAAGGATCAGCGGTTGCATGCAAAATTTTCCAAGTGTGAGTTCTGGTTGGATGTTGTTACCTTTTTGGGTTATGTTGTTTCTGGTGAGAGGATCATGGTGGATCCACATAAAGTTATGGCTGTTAAGAAGTGGCCTAGACCCACGACTCTAACTGATATTTAGAGTTTTTCATGTTTACCCGGTTATTAAAGGATGCTTGTGGAAAGTTTCTCTTCTATTGTTGCCCCACTGACTAGACTGACATTGAAAAGGTAAAGTTCTTATAGTCAAATGCTTGTGAGGGTAGTTTTGAGAAGTTGAAGGATAAGTTGACTTCGGATCTATTTTTGACTTTACCCAAGGGTACCAAGGGTTTTGTTGTTTATTGTGATGTGTCCCATGTGGGACTGGGATATGTATTGATGAAGCATGGTATGGTGGTTTCATATGCTTCTAGGAAGTTGATGGTGCATGAGAAGAATTATCTAACTCATGATCTGGAGTTGTTGGTTGTGGTCTTTGCTTTGAAGATTTTCCATCATTATTTGTATGGGGATCATGTGGATATCTTCTTAGATAATAAGATTTTACAGTATGTGTTCACCCAGAAGGAGTTGATTCTTAGGAAAAAGAGATGGCGTGAGTTACTTCAAGACTATGACATGAGTCTCTATTATCATCCCGGTAATGCTAATGTGGTTGTTGATGCTCTTATAAGGTTGTCCATGTAAAGTTTACCATATGTTGACGAGGAGAAGTGAGTTCTGGTAAAGGATATTCATTAGCTTTTTAATCTTAGAGTTTGCCTTTTGGACTCCCAGGTTGGAGGTATGATTGTGCTTGAGGTGGTAAAGTCATCTCTAGGTGCTGAGATGAAGGAGAAACAGGTATTGGATCCTATCTTGATGTAGATCAAGGGCGATGTGGGTCACTAGAGGGTGATGACTTTTGAGACTAGTGATGATGGTATCTTTTGGTACCAAGGTAGGTTGTGTGTTCCCTATGTTGATGGGTTGTGATAGAGGATCTTAGCTGAAGTTCATAAATCTAGGTACACTGTCAATCTTGGTTTGAGAATATGTACCTTTATGAAAGAGATCTATTGGTGGAATAATATGAAGAAGGATGTGGACAATTTTGTGGCTAAGTACATGGTGTGTCAAGAAGTGAAGGTTGAGCACTTGCGGCCTAGTGGTTTGTCTCAAGAGATTGATTGCCCGTGTGGAAATTAGAAGTGATTAATATGGTTTTCATCACCGGTCTTCTACAGTTTTGCCATTAGTTTGATTTTATTTGTATCATTGTGGATAGGATGACCAAGTCCACTCATTTCCTACTAGTAAAGACTAATTATTCGGCGTATGATTATGCTATAATTTTTATTCAGAAAATCATGAAGTTAGATTGTGCTCCAGTTTCTATCATATCTGATTGATGTACTCAGTTTTCATCTCACTTTTGGCATTTCTTTCAGAGAGGTTTTAGAACTAAGGTGAACCTTAGCACTGCTTCCCACCCTTAGATGAATGTGGAGAGGACTATACGTATTTTGAAGGATATACTAAGGTTTTGTGTGGTCGATTTTGGTGGTAGTTGGGTCGACTATTTTCCTATCATAGAGTTTGCATATAATAATAGCTATATGTTTTTGACATCCAGATGGCTCCACTCGAGGCCTTTTATGGTAGGAGGTGTAGGTATCCCATTGGGTGGTTTGAGGTTGGTGATGATTGGTTGTATCATCCCAACTTGGTTCACTAAGCTATTGAAAAGGTGAAGGTGATTCGGGTAGGATTAAGGTCGCCCAAATTCGCCAAAAGTCCTATGTAGATGTAACGTGAAGAGACTTCGAGTTTGATGTGGATAATTTGGTGTTCTTAAAGGTGTCTTCTATGAAGGGAGTGATATGGTTTGGGAAGAAGGGGAAGCTCAGTCCCCATTATATTGGTCCATATTATGTTTTGAGGTGAGTGGCCAATGTGGCTTATGAGTTTGAATTGCATTCGATTTTGGGTTCCATTCATCCGGTCTTTTATGTTTCGATGCTGAAGAAGTATGTAGGTTATCCTACTTTTGTTGTTCATTTGGAGAGTGTTGTATCTTAGATTCCTTATCATATGAGGAAGTCCCCGTTGAAATTTTTGATAAGCAGGTCCTTCTTTTGAGGACTAAAATGTGGCTTCTGTAAAGGTTCTATGGAGGAACCATAAGTGTGAAGAAGCTACTTAGGAAGCCAAAGAGGACATGAAGTCCAGATATCCATTTTTGTTTCTCGCTTTAGATAATCATGCTTGAGGTATGTGTATTCCTGAACATCCTTGTCTTCTGTGTTTATTAAAGGTAAGTATGGATATGTACTGTGTTAACTCATGCTAATGAATTCCTTGGCTCATCATTTGAGGATAAATGATCCGAGGGGGGGGGGGGGGGGGAGAATAAAACACCCCAAATTCTAGTCCCTAGCAATAACTGAGTTTTAAAACTAACTGCCAAGACTACAACTCACTCTACGAGTCGCAGGGTGTCATTATAGGTCTTAAGGACCCAAAAATAGTCTGACCGGTGTGCTGGCCTGATCTTTCTATTACGACTATGACTAGGGTTTAAGAGTCGTAAAGACTCTATATGAGTCATATAGTCCCATCCATAGCCAAACTAGTGTATGCCCCAAGTGTTTCTGTCTGGGTTACGATTAGGACCCTATGAGTTGTAGGGTATGTTAGTGAGTCAAATGGTGTGAATTGTAGGGTCACAATATAAGGGTCCTTCATCTACTTTCTTGACAATGACTCATAGTGACGAGTTGTAACGTGTCCTTATGAGTCGTATAGTGACTCATAGTTACTAGCAATAATTTTTTAGCTTTAAATTAAAGGTATGTCGGACATTTTCTCTTATCCCCAATCTTGACCCATAACTTAAAACCCATATAAGGTATCATTATCACTCCAAAACAAAATAAAATACCTTCTAAAGCACTCTTAAATCTTCAAGGTCAAGAGCACTTAGGGTTTCCAAGAAGTTGATCAGTTAGGGCTCTCAAGGGTGATTTCTCTCCACAGTTGTGATACTCTCAGGCACGTTATTCTTCCCCAAACCTTATTTTATAAATATCATTTGTTTTAAAATGGTTTAATGGTATGATTTGAATGTGGGTTTTGATATGGTTGAGGGTTTTGGAATGGTTGATCCTTGAATTATTTTCCCATGGTTTTTTATGAGTTATTCATGATTTTAACTTAATGTTTTGATCTAATAGGGTGCATAGGTGTAGGAATTAGAATGTGAGTAGAGGTATTACCCTAAATTGATGTTTTGAACTTGGAATTGGTTTTGAATAATTGTGTCTCCTCAACCCACTTGTGTAAATATCTTTGAATTGTGGAATTTGTCACTTGGTTTGACTTACTCACTTATACTATTGTATTGCATAAATAGTTAAACAATGAACATGGATTTTGAAAGCGATGTTGACTATGTTTTTATTTAATGAACAAAGGGTTTTGAGTCATTCCCCCAATTTAATTTAATGAACAATGGGGTCGAGGCATTCTCCCAGATTAATTAAACTGTAATGGCATAATTATAAGCTTGCAAGTGTATGATATGATGATACCTGTGGTGTTCCTTAATGAATATTTCTTTGGCTAATGAATGGGTTATGTGCAATATGTTTTAAATTAGGCTTAATGGGGTTTATGTACCTAAGCCATGAACGTGAGAGTCTTTGATGACTTATACTGGAAACTCATAGTTGCCGACATGGTTGTGTGCATGGTTCACACTATTTATATATATTGTATCTTTGATTAACGTACGGTTAGGGCATTCTTTGGTCTTCTTTGAAAACCTCTGGTTTGTATAGGTATCATGCACTAAGGCCCTTTCAGCAGGAGGAACTGAACCCATAAAGCCTGTGGGTGCCTGTTTATGTCAATTGAGCTACATAGTCTAGGATAAACTTTTACTTTATGCTAAGCCTTGTTCCCTATCTCGGTATTATACGCACACACACACACACACACACATATATATATAATTATGTGCATTGGCTTTTAATGATTTATTTGAAATGTGAACCAAGGCATTATTTTATCCATTATCTCTTAGCTTTATGATAGGTCTCAACCTAATAACCATCTCCAGTTGTTGTATCCCCATGTGATGTAGGGTCTGAAGGCAATTCAACTTTTCTGGCACAGTGATAGACGGATCAGCTCAGTTCGTTAGTTGTTTGTGGTGAAGTGGTGATATTTCATTCTTTAAAAGACTTGATTATTTTGTCAGTTTCCTTCCATAACTTAGAATTGAAGACTTCATACCATTATCATTATCATTGTCATTATTGTTGTTAGAGTCAGGGGCATATCCCAAGGTTGGTTATTTTTGAATTAGTACAGGTTTTATGGAATTATTGTGGATTAGGTATTGATGTTGGCAATCTTAGATGCATTTGAGTTTATTACTTTTCTATATTTTTATATGTTTGAGATTCATCCACTATTAGGTATGTCATATTTTGTTTGGCTAGGAAAATGGATTGGTCTTCGATCCTCGGTGGACTTGAGATACCCATCACGGCCAGGCCCTGGTTTGGGTCATGACAATTTCCAAGAAGTGACTATATCATGTCATTTGGGTTAAGGATTCTAATTCTGAGGGACCTTCTTTGTAATTTGTCCCTGTAGTCAATGAGTTTCTCGATGATCTTTCTAGTATTTCTCCTGATAGGAAAATAGATTTTGGGATTGACCTTTTCTTGAATACCAATCCTATCTTTTTCCCTACTAATAGAATGGCTCTGGCCGAGTTGAAGGAACTTCAAAAGAAGTTGAAAGATCTTCTTGATAAGGGTTTTATCTGTCCTAATATCTCTTGTTGGGGTACTCTGTATTTTTCGTGCATAAGAAAGATGGGTCTCTTAGGATGGGTATAGACTATCAGAAATTGAGTAAGGTTATTATGAAGAAGAATGCGTGGGTGGGCTATAGTTAAGTTGAATAAAGAACCTACATTAATTCATGAATTAGATGGCTAGTATATTATGCAGAGTATTTAATTAATAGTGAATGATTATTGCTAGATCCTAAGTTTGAACTTTAGATATTAGTGGTGGTGAGAGGAATATTAGCTCGAGCAAAATGATACGAGATATATGGATTATTATGGTCTAGCGAGTGTGACTTTTAGGGTGATAGTTATCAAGGCTAGTGAAAGATTAGATTAGTCTCTATGAAGGGTAGAGGCTTCATATAGTAGCTATCGGGGGAAAGTTAGCATTCATGCAAACTTGGTGATACCCCTTAGAACAGAGTATGGTACTTATAGGTTTAATGAGATAGTGAACGAAGGCTGATCTTAATTTTTTCTCCTGGTGGTAATCTTCGAGGAAGAGTAATAGTAAATATACTCCAATTTTAGTAATTTCCTACTACTTCGGTTATAAGGGCATTCTACCAATGTCATCCGTACTCTAATAATCCTATGCCTAAGGTCCCTATTCTTGATGCCTCATATGTCCAAGCTCCAAACCCTGAACTTGATACAATAATGATTTTCATAAATCCCAGCATCCAAGTATTTAAGCCCAATGTTAGTTCCAAGGTCACTATACGCTCTATATACTATCGATTCATTTTATTTTATGTCCTAGCCAAAGTGATACTATATATATAACACGTGACCGTTTTCAGTCCTTAGAATAAAAGACATTAGCTTCAAGCAGCAGTCCTTGCCTTATTTCTTGAATGTAAGTCTCAGTTTTATGTTGTATGGACCATGATATATTCCCTCATACTTCTTATTATGCCAAATACGTAGAACTCATACTACGTTATATTTATTCTTGAACAACCTGCTATTTATGATATGAGTGGTTCCTATAAAGCCTTTCGTGCCTATTATACTGGGTAATACTACTGATAGGAGCCATAATTGAGAAATAACCCTCCCGTCTTTAATGCTTGTACTCTGGTTCAGTAGTGACCCTCCTTTTGGCAGTATGGTAGTGACTATAAAAGTGTAGTAGTGCTATAGATAGGTAAGTGGATGCTCTCTGGTGTGAAAATTTTAGGGGTGACTACTAGGTCTATAGCCATATATGTAGACAGAAAAGTAAGACGAATATTCATTTTGTGAAATAGTTAATAAGGGGGATGTGATGAAACCCTTATGATAATGATTAAAGTTGGAGAGTCCATGAAGTAGGTGTAGAAGAGATGGGTGTGGTTGGCATGATTGATAGATGCACAAATCATGGTGTTAAGGAAGTACTCCTTGATTTAAGATCTGAGGTTGTTTGATTATAGTGATGAAATGGGGTAGTATTATTGGAGGGGTGAGAATTATAGGGTCCCATAGCCTACACTAGCACTTTCAATTACGAGATAGTTTTAGCCTTGAACAATATGCAGTTATACTCAAGCCCTCTTAGTTGTGTGTTTTGCTGTAGATTTTGGAGATTATAAATGGTGGAATATTGTGTTCTCAACTTAAAGCATAGTGGAGAATCATGGGTATATGTATGGATTACTAGATGCTTTATTTGGGGTGGAGAAAACTTCTTAGGTAGCTGGAGAGGACATGAATTCAGAATATCAATTCTTTTTCCCCTCCTTGAATAATCGTGCTTAAGGTATATGTTTTCCTTGATATTTTTTTTCTTTGTTAAAGGTAATTGTAGTTATGTCTTGTCTTAAAAAAGCATGCTAATGAATGCTTTATCTCATCAATAAGGGATGGATGATCTAAAGGGAGGGAGAATGTAACACCCCAAATTTTTGCCCCTAGAAAATTTTGAGTTTTGAACTCAGTTCCCAACCTATTATGACTCACCATATGAGTCATAACGTGTCTTGACAGTCCATAGAACACCAACCTATAGGGTGTCCATTGAAGATTGACTAAGTTACTACCTTAGTTAATTGGGATTTATGAGTCGTAAAGATTCTATACGAGTCATATAGTCTAAATCATAGGCTAACAAGTGTTTTGCCCCAAGTGTTCTATCCTGATTACGACTAGATATTGTGAGTTGTATAGACTTATTTTGAATCATAATGTGCCTTCCATAAGGAAACTAGTGTTGGGCCTTGATGTTTCTACCAAAGCTATAATTCGTGGAGATGAGTCGTAATGAGACCTTATGAGTCATAAGGTGACCCGTGGCCATTGACGATAGTTTTCTAGTGTTTTATTAAGAATACTTTGGACATTTTCCTTTTCCCCCGAATTGTAACCCATGACCTTAAAACTGTTCGGGGACCCTATTAGACCTCATAAATATATCAAACACTCTTAAATTCCCAAAGCAAGAATACTAGGGTTTTTAAGAAATTGGCATCTAGAACTTCCAAGGGTTGATTTCTCTTCGTTATTCTTGACATCTCAGGGACGTTACTCTTTCCCAAAGTTTATTTTGCTTAAATCATGTATTTACAATGGTTACTCATGTGATTTAATTGTGGTTTATGAATATGGGTTTAAGGGTTTTGGAATAAATGTTACTTGAATTGAATCCCCATGTTTTAATATGCATTGTATATGCTTTATCAATGGTTTTTAAACTAATTGGGTGCATGGGTATGGGAATTTGAAAAGGGGTCGAGGTATTCCCCCAAATTGATATTTTGTTGTTGGAAATTGTGTTCCCTCAACCCATTTGGGTCCTTGGTTTTGAAATACGGGTTATGATAGGATTTGACATTACTTACTCATACTATTGCACTGCATAAATGGTTAAAAGGTTAAACTTGGATTTTGAAGGCCTTGTTGGCCGTGTTTTGATTGAAATTAAAATCTCGGGGTCGAGGCATTCCTCTAAGTTGATTTGATAAACTAAAAAGGGTTAAGGGATTCCCCAAATTAGATTTAACGAACAAAATGAGTCGTGGCATTCCCCTATACTAATTTGATGAACAAAGGGGGTTGAGGTATTCCGCCAAGTTAATGGAATTGTAATGGCATAATTATAATCTTGCAAGCATATGGGTATGATGATACCTTAGGTTGATGACTATACAGATAATTCCTTGGTTAATGGATGGGTTGTGTGAAATTTGTTTTAATTAGGCTTAATGGGTGTTGTTTAGCTTATAGTAAAGGTTTAAGTCCAAGGAAGGACGAACACTTGAAACCATGTTTGCTGGCATGGGTGTCTTGATAACCGTATGTATAGTTCACATTATATATATGTATCTTAGATAGGCGTGGGGACCAGGCATTCCCTGGTCTTTCTTGATACCCTAGTCCGTGTATCTAACACACAATGGGACCGTTTTAGTAGGGTGAGTGTTGGACCCATATAGCCCATCTATATAGATAATAGGACAGTTGCACAATCCATGCTAATGTCTTACTTTAATGCTAAATCTTGTTCCCTATCCCGACTTTTTATATATATGTATATAATTGTGTGCATTAGTTTTGATTGATTTATGAACTGATTTGATCATGGCATTATTTCATCCCTTTCCTGGGTTACATGCTAGTGCTCAACTCGCTAACTATCTTTGGATGTTGTATCCGCATGCGATGTAGGAACTGGAGACACTTCTATCTTACCTGTACAGTGATCTGATCTTGGACCTTGTGTGAGTCAACTTGAAGTGGTGATCCTCCTTTTCCCAAAAGGTTGTTAATTTTTTGGTTTGTATTATGTCATAGACTATATCTCATGGTTTCTATTGTCTATCATTAGGGGCATGTCCCAACTTAGATTGTTTGCAAATAGTAGAGGCTTTATGGACTACTATGGATTAGGATGTTAGTGAATTCTTAGAACGTTCCTTATTATTGGTTATTATATCTAGTTATATATTCATAATTTATTCTCTACTAGTATAATATGTTATGTTTGACATGGCAAAGGGGGGTGGTCTCTGATCCTCGGTGGGCTTGAGATACCCATCACAGCCAGGCCCTGGCTCGGGTCGTGATGAAGTTGGTATTAGAGCCAGGTTAGGGTAAATTAGGTATCCACAAAGCCGTGTCAAATTGAGTTTGTTTTATGGGTATGTAGAGCGCCACACTTATAAGGAAGAGTCTACAAGGTATTTAGGAATGTTTTCTTTTCTTGTGACATGTTTTTTGGGCTATAGAGTCTAAGGTTTTTAAATCTCCCCTAACTTTGTTTGATCGTATTTCAGATCATGCCTCCTCGAATATATGATGATCATAGAAACTTCTTTGTCCTACTTGAGCACAATGCAGATGGAACTCGTTCTACGTATAGAGTACAAACCAGATCTAGGATCCCTGCTCCTGACTGCACATGTAGAGTTCCAGCAATCCCTACTAGTCCTCCTCAAGCTCATCGGTTTGATAATAATCCTTCCCCGATTCCTTAAGGTGATATGTCCAAGTTGAGTTTCTCCATTGTATTTAATTTTTAACCCAGACAGTGACCTCTCTATCATGCTAGTCTAGTCCTATTAGTACGAGAAGGAATCAGGCAAAGGTGAAAGATAGGTAGAGCAACAAGTTCAGATATTTAGAGCATGGGAGAAGTTAGAAAAATAGTGGTAAAAATAGGGAGCAATGGACTGAAGAGAGAAATTAGGGGAGTTTCCCTTTGACTGTTAGTGCTCTATATCCTGAGTCTTTCACCAATGGTCTCTTTCAGGCAAACAGTGGGTTTAAAGCACAGGGAGTCCAACTTTGGGCTAGTGGAGCTTAGTCAGCCTTGCCCTACCCTTCTTGTAGTCTTTATGAGCGACTTTACTGTGGTTATTGCAATAAGGAGAGGAACAAGTGCTTTAAGTATCGTCAACCTGGTCATCCAGTGAGAGTGTCCTTCACGGGTTATTTCTAGGGATAATAAAATTTTGATCACCACGTCATTATCTCCTACACCAAAGGGTGCTACCTGTGGTACCAGCACTGGCCGGAGCCATCTTTATGCTCTTATCACCCGTCAGGAATCTAAGGTATCTCCTGATGTTGTCTCTGGTATATTACAACTTTTTCTCAAGATGTGTACTATATATTTGATTTGGGGTCTACTCTTTCTTATGTAACCCCTTATGTGGCTATTCATTATTTATCTTGAGTGCATTTTGGATCCCTTTTTGGTGTCTACCCCGATGGGTGAATCTATTATGGCTAGAAAATTCTATAGGGGTTGTGTGGTATCTATCTGTGGTAGGGATACCTTGGTGGATTTGATAGAGTTGGATATTCTAGATTTTGATGTTATCTTGGGGATGGATTGGCTCCCTTCGTGCTATGCATCACTTCATTGTAGAACCCGAAGGGTCAGTTTCCAATTCTCGAATGAATTAGTGATTAATTAGGAAGGTAGTTCTTTAGCACCTAAGGGGAATTTCATTTCTTATCTAAGATACTCTAGTTTGATTTCAAAGAAGTGTCTATATCATCTACTTCGGGCTAAGGATTCTAATTTTGAGGGCTCTTCTCTGCAATCTGTCACTGTAGTCAATGAGTTTCTTGAAGTGTTTCCCAATGATCATTTTGTTATTCCTCCTGATAGGAAAAATAGATTTTAGGATTGATCTTCTTCCGGATACGAATCGTATCTCTATCCTTCCTTAAAGAATGACTCTGACTGAGTTGAAGGAACTTAAAAAGCAGTTGAAAGATTTTCTTGATAAGGTTTTTATCCTCCCTAGTGTCTCTCCTTAGGGTATTCTTGTATTTTTTATGCATAAGAAAGATGGGTCTCTTAGGATGTGTATAGACTAGCGGCAGTTGAGTAAGGTTATTGTGAAGAAGAATGTGCAGGTGGGTAGTAGTTAAGTTGAATAAAGAGCCTAGGTTGATTCCTCTATTGGATGGGCTAGTATATTATGCAAGGCATTTCATATATGGTGCATGATGTTCCGGTATCTTACGGAATAGTTAGCATCATTTACTTAGGAAAATTATATGTTTTCGAGCAACCAAAGTGTTATTTAATAAAATTTTTTAGTGCTTTCAGTGAAAAGAGATAACCACAGAAGAAAACTGGAAAAAGTAGCAGAAAAGAGAGTTTGATGGTCAAAATAATGGATCGTCAGTCTTGCGACGAACCACCAGGTGGACCGTCAAGATGAACCAGAACATGGTATCCTGAAGGACTTAGTGACGATCAACATGGTGGACCGTCAGTCTTGTGATCGCCCACCAGTGTCACCGTCAATCCTTACATAGAAACCACCTCTCAGAAGGACTTAGTGACGATCAATATGGTGGACCGTCAGTTGTACGACAGACCACCAATGTCATCGTCAATCCTTATCCAGAAGCCACCTCTCAGAAGGACTTAGTGACGTTCAACGTGGTGGACCATCAATCTTGCAACGGAAGCTGCAATTTTGAAAAAATGAGTGACGGACCAGATGGTGGGCCGTTAACACTGCGTCGGACCACTATATGGACCGTCAACTTGGACGCGACTTTTCTTCTCTTAAATTTTAAACTCTTTTTTATTTGGAAACATATAAATACCAAATTCTAGAGTTAGGAGACTCACCTTTTATCTTTTACAAGTTGTATCTTCTACTGAAATGCTCTGTAACCTAGTACTTGGAGGGATTGACAGAGATCTTTGAGAATTTTTATCATTGAATATTGTTTATTGAAGATTCTAGAACTGATTCTTGGGATTCTTTGTAAGTGAATTCTAAATCTATTTATGAATAATACAAGAATTATTTCTCCTTCTTCTATGGAGTTTTGCGGCTAAGGTCCCATAACTAGGGTTATGGGATCCTTAATGTGAAAAACATCTATGAGTTATGAATCAAATTGAGTTCCATGATTGAATGATATTGTATAAACCTCCATGATTGAATGATATTGTATAAACCTTTCTTCAATTTAACGACTTTTCTTGGTTGCAAACTTGAAAAGTGAGCCCAAGAGCATCACTTATATGAAAGGAAAGTGTTTGTTGGGAAAAGAAAGTATTTACATGAATTCTAAGGGCCCTAACCTTTAGAATAATGGCAAATGCCTTAACAGGATTAGCTTATATGAGAAATTTGGTTGAAAGAACAATGCATCCTTTGAGTTTGAGAGAATTAGAGGATAATCTATCCACTTAGGTTGAGAAACTAAGGGATAAAGAATAGGTCTCAACCATTGTTGCAATTGAATTTGCTAAATAGAACTCATAAGTGATTCACAACCCGAATTGTGCTAGTATTTTGGAGACCATAGCACTGGTTTGTTTAATCTCATAAAGTTACGAATTACAAAGAGAATAATTTGCTAGAATAATCTTGTTACAATTAATTATTTTATAAGTTAAAAACAAAAAAAACCCCTTATTCAGGAACCTCTGATCAACAGTCCATTAACGATTACAATACTTAGTGAGCACAGTATTCCCTGTGGGATTCGACACCCAAGATAGTTGGGTTCTATATTTGATAGTGACTGCTTGCACTTTTTAACGAGAGTTGTGATTTGGGCGTATCAAATTTTGGTGCCGTTGTCGGGGAATACGGTTGTCACCTAAGTTTGTGATTGTTAATCGACCATTTGGTCAAAGATTCCTAAATTTTACTTTTTGTTTGTTGCTTTTGTTTTGTGCAGGTTGACTGTCTTGCATGCCAAGTATGCGAAGATCGGGTCAACCATTATTACCTATTAATCCTGAACCATATCTCATTGGCAGAATGGATGGTCAGCGGGACCCAGAAAGGGTAGCTACTCAGCAGGAGTAGGCTAGATTAGCTGTCTTACCAGCCGCTCGAGTAAACCAGTAGAATACTGATAATGCTGGTTAGGAGGTAAGCCCAAAAGATGAAGACCTAGGCGATGATGAGTTACTAAATCCAAGGCCTGTAGATGATGAAGTTGCACCAGTGAACAAGAATGTCAATAGAAATCGCCAGGCTAGAATGAGACCCGAACACCGAGCTGTTCAGTTTGCTCTTGATGATGATGATGACGAGTTGGATGGGGATGGTGCCACAGGGGCTATTATTCCTCCGCCCTTAGCACCCAGAGCCAAGTTTAATTTTATGAGTATGATGATCCAGTTGTTGCATCTGAAGGGAGTATTCGATGGACTTGCTGGTGATGATCCAAATATGCATTTGATCAACTTCATCTCAATATGCAAGTCGTTTGACAACTGGGAGTTAGGCAAAATGCTATTCAGCTGTGATTATTCCTGTAGTCTCTTTCTGGATAAGTAACGTTATGGTTGAATAGGCTAACCCCTTACTCTATTACAAATTGGAGGCAATTGAAAGATGTTTTCTTATAAAGGTTCTTTCTGTCGTCCAAGAGGGCACAGTTAAGAGATGAAATAAGTAATTTTAGGCAGCTTCCAACTGAAGCTTTTCATGAAACTTGGGACAGGTTCAAAAAAAAGCTCACACAGTGCCTGAATCATTAGATAACCAACATCCACCTAAAAGAGATATTATATAGGGCCTTGAATTTGATGACTAAGCCAGTGGTGGATAATGCTGCGGGTGGGTCATTCATGGACCTCACTTTTCTTAAGACGTCTAAGATGCTGGATTGTATGACAAAGTAGAGTAGAGTTAGCATACCAGGGATTCTGAGGTAGCAATCTCTACTGCATCTATTGGCATAATTGCAGAACAGAGGCATAGGGAGGAGGAACGTGACCAAGATGTGGCTCACATGAAAACACAGATGAACTTTTTTACTAAGGCATTTATTATCAGGAAAGACAGAGAAGGTTAAACTGTTGCATCATAGGAAAGAGCTGACTTCGACTCTGAGGAAGAAGCAAATTACTTGAATGGGGGGGGGGGGGGGGGGGGGTTTCCAAGGCAGTGGCCAAGGAAACCAAGGTTGGAACTATAATGAAAAATCCGGATACAAGGACCAAGACCAAGGAAATTGGAAGAATAAGAATGACAGGAGTGGTTTGTATATTCTTCCTGGGAATCGTGAGGCTACTGCATCTAACTCTAGGAAGATGTCCATGGAAGACATGATGGCTAAGTTGTTGAAGGGAGTAGAGGCAACCAACATGGGAGTAGCTGAGATAAAAATGATTTGTCTTTGATGAATCGATTGGTTGATTCACATTCCACTTCAATAAAACAGTTGGAGCAGAAAATGAGTCAACTGTCTGCAATAATTAATCAAAGAAAGGCTGGCACTCTACCAAGTAACACAGTGTAAAATCCAAGAGAGGATGGGTCATATATGGCAATTACCACTAGGAGTGGTAAGATGTTGGCAAACCTATCTGTGGGTAAGCCTATGGTTGATAGTGTAGCAGAGAGTGTTGATGAAGCAGATTGTGATCATCCCATAGAAGCTGAAAACCCAGACAAGATAATTCATGATGCTACACCCAACTGTCGGCAGTCTGATGAGTTTAAAGAAGAGAAAACAAGGAAAAGAAAGTGGTGGAGAAAACTCTCCCAAAACCACCACCCCTTTTTCCTCAGAGACTGAAAAAGAAGGCTGATGACACAAAGTTCAGTAAATTCATGGAAATGCTGAAGCAGCTGACTATAAATGTTCCTTTAGTAGAGGTACTGAAGCAAATGCTAGGGTATGCCAAATTCATGAAGGAACTCTTGACAAAGAAAAGGGCAGCAAGCTATGAACCAGTAGATAATTTCCATCATTGTAGTGCAATTGCCATAAGGTCCTTAGTACAGAAGAAGGTAGATCCAGGAGCTTTCACTATTCCTTACACGGTTGGGTCTTTGGACTTTACTAAGGCTTTATGTGATCTTGGGGTTAACATTAATCTGATATCGCTAGCCATTTATAAAAAACTAGGTTTGGGATATCCTATGCCAACCAATATGCGGCTTGTGATGGCAGATAGGTCGGTAAAATAACCTGTTAGTATTTTGTGTGATGTATTGGTAAAGGTGTCTACCTTCATTTTCACTGCGGATTTTGTCATTTTAGATTGCGAGGTGGACTTCGAGGTGCCCATAATCTTGGGTCGACCTTTTCTCAGAATCAGAAGTATGCTGATTGATTGCGGGCTAATGAGCTCTTATTTTGGATTAATGATGAAGTGGTATGTTTTGATGTATGAAAATCAATGAAGCATCATAAAGAAATGAGTGTGTTCTCTATAGTTGATGTATATTATGAGGACTAGTAGGAAGTATCTATAAAAGAGCAGCTTATTGTTGAGCCATTAGCTATTGTGCTTATGAATTTTGATCGTGAGGATATTGAGAAGTACGAAGAAACTGTCTGTGCTTTGATAGAAATGGGGTCGTACTCTTATTTCCCTAAGAAGCTTGATTTTGCCTTAAGAATTGACCTTCACCACCGGCGAAGCCATTCATTGAAGATCCACCGGTGTTAGAATTGAAAGAGTTACCCAGTCATTTGAGGTATGTATTCTTGGGTAGTGGAAATACACTAGCGGTTATTATTGCTGCCGATCTGGGCAAACAACAAGTGGAATCTCTCATCTCTGTTCTTAAGAGGTATAAGAGAGCTATTGGCTGGACTATTATAGATATCATTGGTATCCCTCCAGGCATATGTATGCACAAGATTCATCTAGAGGAAGATTGTTTGCCTACTATTGAGCATCAGCGTCGCCTGAACCCACCTATGTAAGAGGTTGTGAAGAAAGAAATCATCAAGTGGTTGGATACAGGGGTGGTGTATCTGATATCAGACAGTAAGTAGGTGAGTCCTGTACAGTGCATGCCCAAAAAAGGGGGCATGACAGTAGTGGCCAACGAGAAGAACGAATTGATCCCACTCAGGCCTATCACTAGGGTAGGGTGTGTATAGATTACCGAAAGCTCAACACGTGGACACTAAAAGAACACTTTCCAATGCTATTCATAGATCAGATGCTTGATCGATTGGCAGAAAGGGATTGGTACTGCTTCTTGGATGGTTATTCGGGGTATAACCAAATCTCCATTGCTCCTGAAGATTAGGAGAAGACGACGTTCACATGCCCTTATGACACATTTGCTTTTAAAAGAATGACTTTTGGTTTATGCAATGCACCAGCCACTTTCCAAAGGTGCATGATGTCAATCTTCTCTGATATGGTTGAGGACACCTTGGAGGTTTTCATGGATGACTTCTCAGTGGTTGGAGATTCTTTTGACTTATGCTTGCTGAATCTAAGTCAAGCATTACAGCAGTGTGAAGAGTTTAATCTGGTTCTTAACTGGAAAAAATGCCACTTCATAGTGAAGGAAGGCATTGTTCTCGGTCATAAAATTTCTGCAAAAGGTATTGAGGTGGATAGGGCCAAGGTTGAGGTCATTGAAAAACTACCTCCACCCATCTCAGTAAAAGAGGTACGTAGCTTTCTTGGCCATGCAGGATTCTATCGCAAATTTATTAAAGATTTTTCGAAGATTGCAAACCCATTATGCAAACTTCTCGAAAAGGAGGCCAAGTTCTCTTTTGATGATGACTGCAGACAGGCGTTTGAATGCATTAAGCTGAAATTAGTAGAGGCTCCGGTTATTATTACTCCTGACTGGACAAAGCCGTTTGAACTAATGTGTGATGCTAGCTGGGTGCCGCTTGGAGATGTGTTGGGGAAGAAGAAGGATAAGTTGTTTCATCCAATCTATTGTGCCAGCAAGGCCCTGAATGGAGCTTAAAAAAACTACACCTTCACCGAACAGGAGCTCCTGTCTATAGTCTATGCTTATGAGAAATTCAAAGCGGATTTGCTAGGGACCAAGGTGGTGGTCCACACGGATCATGCAGCTCTGAGGTATTTAATAGCGAAGAAAGATACGAAGTCGAGATTGATCCGATAGGTGTTATTGCTTCAAGAATTTGACTTTGAGGTCAAGGATCGTAGGGGATGTGAAAATCAAGTAGAAGATCACTTATCCAGACTTGAAGGCAGCCAAGTAATCAAGGACAAGTTAGATATTGATGATTCCTTTCTGAATTAGAAGATACTAGCTGTGAAGGTTGAGCAGATACCTTGGTATGCTGATTTTGCAAACTACATGGTAAGTGAAGTGATGTCGGATAATCTTTTCTTTCACTAAAGGGAAAAGTTCCTTTATGATGTGACCCAATATTTTTGGGATGAGCCCTACCTTTTTCGGTGATGTGCAGACGGTATTATTAGGCGTTGTGTCCCAGAAGTAGAAGTGCTGAGTATTTTGGAATTATGCCATGCTTCACCTATTGGTGGTCATCATGCTGGTGACCGGACTGCTCAAAAAGTATTACAGAGTTGCTACTATTGGCCTACACTATTCAGAGATGTACATGAGTTTGCTCGTAGATGTGATCAATGCTAGAGGCAAGGATCAATCTCCAAATGCCATGAGATGCTGATGTCCAAGACGATGGAAGTAGAGTTGTTTGATGTATGAGGCATCAGCTTCATGGGCCTGCTTGTAAGCTCATACGGGTTAAAATATATCCTAGTGGCTGTGGACTATGTCTCAAAATGAGTGGAAGCTGTTGCTTTGGCTGGCAATAAAGAAAAAGAGTTGTGGCATTTTTGAAGAAGAACATATTCTCCCATTTTGGAGTACCAAGAACAATCATAAGTGATGGGGGATCCCATTTCTGCAATAAAGTTTTCAGGGTTGTTTTGGCGAAGTATGGAGTAAAACAACACCAAGTAGCAACTCCGTATCACCCACAAACTACTGGGAAAGTAGAGGTGTCGAATCGTGAGATTAAGTCCATTCTCGCCAAAACTGTGAATGCTAATAGGCAAGATTGGTCTCAAAAGCTTGATGATCCTTGTGGGCGTATCGAACTTCATTTAAGACACCAATTGGCATGTTATCATATCAGCTAGTCTATGGGAAGGCATGTCATTTACCAATCGATCTTGAGCATAAGGCCTTGTGGGCTCTCAAAAGGCTTAATATGCATTGGAAGGAAGCAACAGATCTAAGATTGGAGCAGCTAAATGAGATGGATGAATTCCGTCTCAAGGCATATGAAAGAGCAGACTTGTATAAAGAGAAGATAAAGAAATACCATGATCAAAGGATTGCACAGAGAGAATTCAGGAAAGATGATTTGGTACTTCTTTTCAACAACAGACTGAAACTGTTTCCAGGAAAGTTGAAGTCCAAGTGGTTTGGTCTATTCAAAATCAGCCAAGTCCACTTATCTGGAGTAGTCGAGCTTGAAAATGAAGATAGTAGTGTCTTCAAAGTGAACGGTCAAAGAATCAAACTTTATATTGGTCCAAAAGACTTGATAAGAAGTGTTGATGTCTTTTATCTCGATGAAGTCTAAGTACTCAAGACACCTGAGTTATGCCATGACGTTAAATCAGACGCTAGTGGGAGGTAAACGACAATATGTTATTGTAACAATAGTTAGAGTCCATTTCATGTTTTTGTGCAATTTTTATGTGTTTGTGAAGTGTGCAGGACCAAAAATGCAGTAAAAAGAAAAATAGGGGATACATCTGAGCTACTGGAACATTGTGACGGACGACTTGACAGACCACCAGTTCCCTAACAGACCACCATCTCCAACCATCAAGAACTGGCAAGAAAATGCATTCACTAGATAAGCCATGACGGCCTGAATGGTGGACGATCACAAACCTGGTGGGACGTCACAACAACCATCAAAAGTAAAATCGGTGACCCACATTCTGGTAAAAAGTAACGGTCAAACTGGTAGACCTTCATATGTTTGGTGGACCATCCCACTTACTGTCACATTGAAATAGAAACATTCAAACTCAGGTGATGAGTGATGTTTAGAGTGGTGGTCTGTCAAACATGTGACAGACCATCAATTGTACCGTCACTTTAACCTTAGTTCTAAATCAGGTCGGGTTGACCCGGTACTCTTTATAAGTATCTCGTAGTTGGGCCAAAGTGAGATTTTAAGAATAAAGTTGAGTGGGTACATTCATTGTAACCGTTCTATGACCTTTGCCTGTTCCACTCCCTCAAGATTCGAAGAACCTGAAGGGAGTTATCCCATCTGAGACTTCCTATCTCCTCCATTTGTGCCTTATTTAAACCAACTCATTCCTCCCTTCTCTCCATCACAAACCAAAGAGTAACGCAGGTGCTAGAAGTTGTAAGTAGTTTTATATCTGAAAGTCTCAAGCAAGTAGAGTACTACAACATCGAGGTATGCGCATCTCTCGAACTCTATCTTCATAGTTAACTTGTTAAGTGAGTTCTGCGATGGATTAATATGTTCAAATGAGGTTATAAATGCTTTCATAGTGGCTTTAATGATGTGTATAGCTTGAAAATAACTCTGCTATGTTGTTTGATTAAAAAAATGGTCGAACCCAGAATTATGGCTGAAGACGAAGGTGCGACGGTTAAACTGGTGGACCGTCAACTTTGTGATGGACAACCAAGTTGACCGTCAGAAGGCTCAGTGCAGATGCACTTTGTATATAAGCTATGATGGTCGATTTGATGGATTGTCAACTTTCTGACGGACCACCAAGTTTACCGTCAGAGGACTCAAGATTTTATGGAACACTGCTTAAGGGCTGAGGGCAGAGTTGGTGGACCATGCCACCACTGGTGGATCGTCAAATCTACCATTAGACCACATTTTGTACTATTTTGATTGTGTTTAAATTCAGAACTAATTTCTTAAGCAATTTTTAGGTGATATGGCTCCTAAACTTCCACAAACCAGAGGAGAAAGACCTCAATGAGGTAGGAATGCATCCACACCAGCTTACAACACCAGACAAAATGAAAGAGAAGCTCTTATACTCTCCTAGTCTGAAGAGAAGAGTGAGAGTACCTCTAGTAGTTCAAGTTCAAGCCCCGATGAGGCAACTATTGCCGGTAGAGGGTGAAACTGAAAATATTATTGTGGAGGATCAAACGGAAGTTCCTGATGCTGAAGCTAAATCGGAGAGTGATAATGTCATTAGGTGGAAGGATCCACAGATTCGAAAGGCTATCAAGTGGCAGATAGAGGAAGCACAAAATGAGTTCTATGATGGGTTGACACCCACAGCTCGATGGATCAGAAGATCATTCATAGAGGAACATAAGATTATGACAACAGAACTTCATGAATTTCCTGAGTTAGAGAACCGATTCAATGAATATGGACTGGCATAGGTGAGCAGACCACTAGGGGAGTACCAACCAAATTGGGTAAGAGAATTGTTTGCAAATTATCTTTGTTTGGCGAAAGTGGAATGCCCAAAGGGGACTCCACTATCAAATGTACCAAATGAGGAGTCTGTTCCAGTTTGAGGGGTCACTATTCATATCTCATCCTGAACAATTAATAGGATGCTATTTGGGCCAGGATATGAGGCTCTACCCGCTGTCCCATATTTTGAGTATAGAATACGAAATGCTTCCGATCAAAGAAGTTGGGATGCTTTTTTATTGACAGATCGTGGAAATACTTCCTGGTTGACTAATCCCAAAGAGCGTATTGCAAAGTTCACTCTTATCTTTAAAGCTAAGTTCTGGTGGACTATTATTCAGTTGAGGTTAATGCCCATAAAAGGAGACGGAAACTTGAATCATCACAGAGCAGTAGCAATAGCCAGTTTGGTTTTAGGATTACAAATTGATTTTGGCTAGCTAATTATAGAGAATATGTTCGTGCGGGCATATAAAATGACCACTTCTATACCCTTCCTATGTTTGATCACTGGGTTATGCAAATAAGCCAGTGTGCCAGTGATTCGTGGGGTTGATAACAAAGTACAGGCTACACATAGGCAGGACATTGAGAAGTCAAAGGACGAATCAAAATTCAAAATTCAAGTGACCAAACCTCTAGCATATCAACCTCAGTCTGCAGGGTCAGATTCTACACAGTTTGCTAGTGGAGCGGAGTTTGTAGAATATAGGTTCAACCATCATAATTTCATTAAGGTGGTGAAGAATCAAAGCAGTTTCAAAAACATCTAGAAAAGTGGGCTGGAGATTTCAAACCTTTTGTGGATAAAATTTTGGCCGAAGCAGTCAAGCTATTTTAAACTATTCAAGTTAGAATGGATAACATGGAAGTCCGTATCAACAAAAGCCTAGATTCACTGTCTCTCCCTGATCTTGCCAAGCTCATGCAGAGTTTGAGCAGGCAAAGGCTGACATAGCTAAGTTAAAGGAGAAACAGTCACAACCATCTACATTTGACCCGACTTTAGTAGTAAGTGATGGTGAGAAAGACATTCTGGACCTGATGGGTAGACCCATAAAAGACAAAGGTAAGTAGCAAATATATGAAAAAGCAGCAAGGAAAGAAGAAAAAAGAAGGAAGAGAGAAGCCATGTCACCCGAAGAGTTAGATCAACATAACCTAAAAAGAGCTACAGAGAAGTCAAGGAAAGAAGCTGAAAGAAAGCAACGGGAGGTAAAAAATAAAGCAGTAGGAGTCTCTACTAGTGCTTCCCCAGAAAGGGGGCAAAGTGCGGGATTAGTTCGGGAAATGATTCTTCCAATTATGGAAGTTAAGGTTGTGAGTGGTCCTACCACCATAGGAGCCAACATTGCGTAGGGGGAGGACACAGAAACATCAGCCCACCTGACAGATGCCTCAGAGGAATAGGAGGTAAAGTAAATAGCCCATTCCAACCATGTACGGTAATTCATTGCCTTGAGGACAATGCTTATTTTTTTGTGTGGGGATGGGTGTATTTCCATCATGGTTGGATGTTGTTGCCAATATTCTTATTTCAATCATGTACTATCAAGTAGAAACGATATGTCTAGGTTGTTTTTATTATTTCATTTCAATTCTGCAAGTTGTGATGTAAATACATGTGTTTAATGTTTAATGATCATCTATGAATGGTTTTGTTTTAGTACTTCATTATAAATATGAGTAATGGATGATGTTGGTATAAGACTTTGAGCAGGTGTATATAATTTCATACTCTATATGTAAACATGTGTATATAACTCTTAATAATTCTACATTTAGCATTAGTCTCGAAAAGGTGCATCAAACATGCTATGAGCATTCCAAGAATTGCAAAGGAAGTTTAATTTCGTTGCCTATGGGTGTGAGGTTTTACTTACAATTCTTTCATAGGTTAAGACCTAGAACTTGCCCGACTCATTGATACAGTCTTCTAGGGGAGTCATTAGGATAGGATAACAAGACTCCTTGTACTTTGAACCCATCTTGTGCCTTTGAAACCCGTGTTTAAATCCTATCACTGTTAGTTACTCTCCGTAGAGCTTTAACATTCAGCTCTAGCCTAGGCCAAATACTAAGCATTTTACATTTTAACTTACACAAAGCATCTAAGTTGAGGGTGGCTAATGTCAAAAATGAAAGAGCCAAATGGAAAGTAAGTTAGAATTTAATTAGAGAAAATTGGCCACTGACTGCATCAACATGAGTTGAGGGTAGTAAAAAAAAGAGAAATGTATGCTAAAATATCAAATTGAGGTTTAAAAGATGCTAGGGCAAGGAGAGTTAAGTCTCAATGAGTCACTTTACCCAAGAGCATACCCCACCTGACCCGAAACCTTATTGCAAGCCTTGAAAAGACCTGTTTGATCCTAGTGAGTCAACCTTGAGGAAGTGTCGTATGACTAGGGAAATCCTATGGTTACTTAGACTCTGGTTGTAACTTCTTTGTGAGTGTAAGATTTAGACCGTGTCCACATCATAAATTGAGTGGTGGATTTGATTGTTGTGAGGGCAACTGAAGTTTCACTGAACTTTGCCATTTTATGTAGAATGTAACATTCATGCTTATGGTATGAACTATGATCAATGCTAGGTGTGAATCCTGAGGTGTTAAATGCATGTGATTAAACTGATGAGTGAATAGTTGCATCAAAATGTTTCAATGGTTGGTTGCATGTCATTTTATTGTTCATGTGTGCAATTAGGTACTGAGTTGCTTGAGGACAATTAATTATCTTAAGTTGAGGGCGTTGATGTTTCGGTATTTTATGGAACAATTAGCATCATTTACTTAGGAAAATTGTATATTTTCGAGCAACCAAAATGTTATTTAATTAAGTTTTTTAGTACTTTCAGTGAAAGGAGATAACCATAGAAGAAAAATGGAAAAAGTAGCACAAAAGAGAGTTTGACGGTCAAAATGGTGGACCGTCAGTCTTACGATGGACCACCAGGTGGACTGTCAAGACAAACCAGAACATGGCATCCTAAAGGACTTAGTCACGATCAACATGGTGGACCATCATTCTTGTGATGGACCACCAATGTCACCGTCAATCCTTATACTGAAACCACCTCTTAGAAGGACTTAGTGATGATCAACATGGTAGACCATCAGTTGTGCGATGGAACACCAGTGTTACCGTCAATCCTTATCAAAAAACCACCTCTCAGAAGGACTTAGTGACGATCAATATGCTGGACAGTCAATCTTGCAATGAACCACCAGTGTCATCGTCAGGCCTTATCCAGAAGATGGAATTTTGAAAAAATGAGTGACGGACCAGATGGTGGGCCGTCAACACTGCGACGGACCACTATATGGACCGTCAACTTGGACGCGGCTTTCCTTCTTTTAAATTTTAAACTCTTTTTTATTTGGGAACATATAAATACCAAATTCTAGAGTTAAGAGACTCACTTTTTATCTTTTACAAGTTGTATCTTCTACTGAAATGCTCTGTAACCTAGTACTTGGAGGGATTGACAGAGATCTTAGAGAATTTTTATCATTGAATATTGTTTATTGAAGATTCTAGAACTGATTCTTGGGATTCTTTGTAAGTGAATTCTAAATCTATTTATGAATAATACAAGAATTATTTCTCCTTCTTCTATGGAGTTTTGCGGCTAAGGTCCCATAACTAGGGTTATGGGATCCTTAATGTGAAAAACATCTATGAGTTATGAATCAAATTGAGTTCCATGATTGAATGATATTGTATAAACCTCCATGATTGAATGATATTGTATAAACCTTTCTTCAATTTAACGACTTTTCTTGGTTGCAAACTTGAAAAGTGAGCCCAAGAACATCACTTATCTGAAATGAAAGTGTTTGTTGGGAAAAGAAAGTATTTACATGAATTCTAAGGGCCCTAACCTTTAGAGTAATGGCAAATGCCCTAACAGGATTAGCTTATATGAGAAATTTGGTTGAAAGAACAATGCATCCTTTGAGTTTAAGAGAATTAGAGGATAATCTATCCACTTAGGTTGAGAAACTAAGGGATAAAGAATAGGTCTCAACCATTGTTGCAATTGAATTTGCTAAATAGAACTCATAAGTGATTCACAACCCGAATTGTGCTAGTATTTTGGAGACCATAGCATTGGTTTGTGTAATCTCATAAAGTTACGAATTACAAAGAGAATAATTTGCTAGAATACTCTTGTTATAATTTATTATTTTATAAGTTAAAAACCAAAAAACCTCCTTATTCAGGAACATCTGATCAACAGTCCCATTAGCGATTACAATACTTAGTGAGCACAGTATTCCCTATGGGATTCGACACCTTAGCTAGTTGGGTTCTATATTTGACAACGACCGCTTACACTTTCTAACGAGAGTTGTAATTTGGGCGTATTAGTGCATGATTTTTCCTAGATCCTAATTTTGAACTTTAGATGTTGGTGGTGGTAATAGTAATGTTAGCTGGAGGATAGTGATACAAGATATGGATGTGTATGCTCTTCAGAGTGTAAATTATAGGGTGATAATCTATAGATCCTAGAAAGAGATTAGATTAGTATCTATAAAGGGTATTAGCTTCATATTGTATCTGTCGGGAGAAGGTTAGCATTCATGCATACCTGCTAATACCCCTTAGAGAGGAGTGTGGTTCTTATAGCTTTAATGAGATGGTGAATGATGGTTGATCTTATATTTTTCTCCTTGTGGTGAGCTTCAGGGAAGAACCATGGTAAATATACTCCTATTCTAGCAATTTCCTCTTACTTTGGTTAAAAGGGCATTCTACCAGTGTCGTATGTACTCTAATAGTAACTATACCTAAGATATGTGTTCTCTATGCCGCATATACCCATGATCCAACCCCTGAACTAGAAGCAATAACGGTTCTCATAAATCCCAACTTCCAAGTATTCAAGCTCAATGTTAGTTCCAAGGGAAGAATATTCTCTATATGCTACCAGTTTATTTTATACATGTCCTAGCCAAAGAAATGTTATATATGCAAACTCACGACCATTCTTACTCCTTAGAATGAGAGAAAATAGATTCAAGCATAGTCGTTGCCTTATTTATTGAATATATAAGTCTCACCTTTATGTTGTTTGGTCTATGATGTATGCAGTCATACTTCTCATATGACAAATCGAAAGAACTCATGCTATGTTATATATATGTTGGAACGACCCACTATCTATGATCTGGGTGGTTGCTGTGAAGCATTACGTGCCTAATATACCGGGTATCACTCTGATTAGTAGGACTGATAGGAGTCATAATTGAGAAATAACCCACCCGTCCTTGATGTTTGTACTCTAGTTCTGCACTGACACTCTTTTTGGTAGTATAGTCGTGACTATGGAAGTATATTAAAGCTATTAATAGGGAAGAGAATGTTATCTGGTGAGGAAATTTTTGGAATGACATTTCGGGATAAATCCATAGACGAAGAATAAAGAGTAAGACAAACTTTCGCTATATGAAATAGTTATGAAGGGGGAGTCAACTAGAGAAAATCTTAGATCTAAGTTTGGTGAGTCAAATGGATAAAGTAGATGCTTCTGAGAGTAAAAGGAAGAAAGAAGCATCAAAGTTTCAGGTTGAACTTACAAAAAAAATAGTAGGATTCCCAAAAGCATCTTAGGTCTGCACTCCAGAAGAATGAGGAGTTAAAGAGGGACCTGGTCCGTTTAAGGGAAGAACTTAAAAAATATCTTTAGTGGACTTCATCCTTACAAATCATCTCTAATATCACTACTTAGGGATTCAATAATGGTAAAGGGATTAGGTATCAGTACAAAATTAAATCTTCTAGAACATAAGACAAAGTTGTTCAAGATGTAAAAACCAAAGTCTATAAGCCCTTGTGTACACATAGTGGAAGAGATGGACACTTAAATGAACATTGTCAAAGTCAAAATAGAGCAAGAATATTCAATGATATATATCAAGCAAGAGAATTCCTATCCAAATAATTTCATATCCTTGAAAAGTATGAAGAAAAACTCTCTACCAAAATGGAAAAAAGAAGGATTTGATTACTCCACTGTCCTACTACTGGTAACTCAGACTCAAGCAGGTTCCCAAATCTAACAAGTGATAATGGTCTCAGGTATGAGGAAGAGAATTGCAGCCAGGAATGATTATTTAAAATGAGTGATCAAAAAGCTCAATATTGAAAGGTCTGACTGTATTCTCTCTCTCAAGACACTTCAAGATGGAAGTGTCTCTAGTGAAATAATTGACTTCAAAGCACTTAATCCAAATCTCTATGACAAGAAGAAAACTTTGTGATTTGAAGAAAGAGGGTTGATGATGATGACGATGACTAGTAAAGGTTGGAAGATGCAGATGAGAATGGTAATGATGAAAAATGTCAGTCACTGATCCCAGCTCAAGACTAATAATAATCAAAATGGTTCATGATAAAACTTTTAGAGACCTGGTCCCTAAGAAACTCATCTCAGGTGAAAAAACTTCAGCTTTGTAAATAAAGTCAATTCTGAGTCCTGGTCTTCAAGCCTATTTCCATAATAAGTCATGGTATAAAATTGTGTAGTAAAACTAACAAACTATTGTTGGGATTGATCAAATCAACCTGACTTACTAGATGAATTGCTTCCCTTCAAAAATTTATATATGTTCATGAGGCAGGTATCCTTGGTAAATTAGGTGCATGTTGTTCTAACTCAGTATGATACTTTTGAAGGTATGTACCCATGGAAAAAACTTTGGAGGTGGATAGATATGAAGAATACAAAATTGAAAATTAACACAAACTAGAGAAGTACCTAGTCATATTTCTCAGGTTAGTATCTTGTTTGTGCAAATTTTTTCTGTTAGGAAAAGTCGTGTCCTCCTTATCCTTGAGTCAAAAAAAGGGTTGTCCTATTCTAAAAAGAAAGGTGAGTCACCTAAAATATAAAACAGATCATATCCTTTCCCCCCAGAAAAGCCTTCCTTGTGCTCATTGTTCCCTTAA
Organism: Capsicum annuum; assembly: GCF_002878395.1. Taxonomy (NCBI): domain Eukaryota; kingdom Viridiplantae; phylum Streptophyta; class Magnoliopsida; order Solanales; family Solanaceae; genus Capsicum; species Capsicum annuum. Next base: position 82,142,632 of record NC_061113.1, read on the forward strand.
ATCTAGTTGCATCCACTCGTTCTTTTATAAAAAAAGGAAAATCCAAATCCCAAATTGCCCTTCCAAGAAAAAGACTTTCATGATGGCTCCATCTCTTCCATTTTCATGTCTTTCAAAGGAATTTGATCTTAGCATTGTGAAAAATCCATTCCCAAACATTCCTGAAAAACATCCTTTTTCTCCTACTATTCCAAAGTCTAACTCTGTAATCATGCAACCTATTGATAAAGAATCATTCCTGAATCCTCAGAATTGTTTTCATAATATTGTGATTTATTAAACCTGGGTTGCTAAAAACCTCATATTGTCATCAAATAGCCAAAGAAAGAGTATAGTAGATGATAGGAAAAATGTAGTAAAACACCAAGAATTTCTAGAAAATGGTTTGGAAGTTTTACTGAGAAGCAGCTGAATCTTGTGGGACCTAGTCCTAAGAAGAAAAAAGTAGTTGAAATAGAATATGTGATCACTTATACTAGAATAAAGAATAGGGAGAAAAGTAAGGTTGTATCTAATGAAGTTAGAAACAGGTTCTTGAAGAATCAAAAGGAGTTAACTAGGAGGATTTTTTATTCAAATATGCTAACAAAACCTAGTATAGTGGAATTAGTTGAGCTGGTTAAACATCAAATTTGGATGCATATCATGGAAGGGACTATTTCCACTATTTTTTATAAGATAGTTAGGAAATTCTATTTCACTTTGGATTTCTCAGAAGATGGGATAAATCTGACTGCACATGTCCAAGGAAAGAAAATAAAGATAAATGAAGAAACACTGGGAAGAATTTTGGAAGTTCCTATATATAGGGTGAGAACTATCTCCAAGCAGCTGCCTTCAATAGAATTCTTAGCAAATGCATCCAAGGAAAAAGGAAAATCTTTGGCTAAAGTGAATAGGAACTCGTCAATTGATTTTTTACTTTGTGAACAAGGTAATTCTGCCTAGGTCAGAAAAGAGAAACATTGCCTCAGCCACTGATTTATATGTGATGGAATGCCATAGTTTCTTTGAGTTAGTTAATCTACCTGAATTGATGATAGAACATATTCACAAGTGGTTCTTCGAAAAAATAGAAAGCATGGCATGCCTTATGGATATTGGTGAACAAAATACTTGATAACTATGGCATTATTTATGGTTTTAGAACCCAAGGATCTGTGGTTCAAATGCTTGACATTAAAACACTGGTCAAAACTGAGTGTCAAATCAGGTAGCATTTATCAAAGAGAGCTCAGCAAGAAAAATAAGGAACTAAAGGTCAATTCAGCTGGCAAGGATAAAGAAATTAGCAATCTCTAGGTGAAAATTCAACATCTCTCTAAAAGAATCCCATGTGACACTGGCATGCTCAAAACTGAGAATGTTGAACTAAATAAGAGGGTGTCAATCTTAACTGATGAGGTCCTTAGCCTGAATACAAAGATAAGGTGTCTCAACAACAACCTGACCCTACTCCTTCAAAATCTTTTTCCTAGTCCTTCACTTGTAAATCCATCTTGATTCTCGTGGATTTTCCCCTAAGAACTTTTAATTTATGCATAGCAATGATACTTATCCTTTACTTATGAATGAATCTTTGTTTTGTGTGTTATGGCTGTTACCTTTAACTTTCAAAGTTGTTCTTCATGTTAATATGGCTCTAGTGGCCATGATTAACTAATTTGTGTTTAATTTACTATTGATTTACTTTCTCACTTTGCAATAATGCCAAAATAAGGAATACAAAGTACATATAGTAGAGGACCAGGTATCAGGTGAATATAAATAGCATGCTGATAGGAGGAAGTATATGGTGTGTTGAATGTTGATAAAAGAGGGAAAACATTTTGGTGGGGGAAAGTAAATAGTGTGCTAAGTAAATGATAAGGCACAATGACAGGGGGAACCAAACAAGAGTTTTTCCTACATATGACAACAAAGGATCAGGTCCCTGAGTTGCATGATGATGGAAGCATAATATATAAGGAACATTCCTCTTCAGAGTAGTAATCATACTTATTAAATGTGATGGATGTGGTCAAAATTTTATGGTTTGTTTCTCATCATCAAAAAGGGAAAAATTGTTATATGTCATTTTGATGATTAGCAGCTAACTACAAGGGGCCAGATCTGTAGATGTGCATGGTACAGTATAGATGGCACACGTGTCTAAACAGTTTTATCCTCTTAGGTAACAAACTTCCTGGTGCTGCTTGTACTGAATAGGACACCTGGTCCATTTAGATTTCATCCTAATCATTACCTAGCTATAAAAGGAAAAAGAGGCTTTTTCATTAAACAATTTTTTCACAAATCTAAAGAGTGAAGAGAGGCAACAAAAACTCTTTTTAAATATTACTCAAGCCTTACTCATGTTCTTATCTTTGTAGTGTGCTTAAAGAGTAAGTGAGGGCTCTTGAGTGCTGATCTGTAAAATAATTACTCATGCTATAAGAGTAATGTCTTGCTTTGTCGTTGCTTGAGAGTAATTTGGTTGAGTTGCCTAAGTTTGATACTGATTAGAGTTAATTCGTGTAGAGTGTCATTGGCAGAGTTGCCAAGATGAGCTTGTAGTAAAGTAAGTACAAGCAAAAGGAGCCCAGAGTTAGATTGAAATCAAATCTATAATCAAGAGGTTCGTTGGTGCTTACGAGGCAAAGTCATGTATTTTCCTCCCTTGAGCAAGGAGGTTTCCACATTAAGTGTTGTGTGTTGTTTCTTGCCTACATTGCCTTTAGTTTTTCTACACTTTATTGTTTGATTGCCTGTGATTGACTTTGAGATACCTGGTACCTCACTGTGTAGTGCAACCCTTAGGGTTTCAACAATTGGTATTAGAATGATCTCACTCTAAAAGGTTCACACCTAGAGTGTTTTGGTTATCATGGCTGCCCCACCGAACCTGGAAGAAGGGAAACTAACCACTTGACCACCTAGGTTTAATGGACAGTACTATGGGTGCTGGAAAACAAGGATGTTTGACTTTATCATGCCTGAGGATAGTAAGTTGATGGATATAATTCTTGATGGTCCTTATGTCCCTATAAAAGAAGTCAAAGAAGGAGATTTTACAAGAATGGTTATCAAAAGTAGGAGGGAATTTAATGAAGAAGACAGGAAAAAAATTGAGAAAAACTAAAAGGCAAAGAAACTGTTTGTGGCACAAGACCAGATAAATACAATAGGAATTTAGCTTATGAAATAGCTTAGTAAATTTTGGACTGCTTGAAGATAGATCATGAAGGAACCACTGATGTGAAGGATTCAAAAATTTATATGTTGAACACTTAGTAAGAAACCTTCACAATGAAAGAAGGAGAAACTATTCAAAAGATGCAAACCAGGTTTACTTCTATCATAATGAGTTGCACTGCTTATGAGAAGTAATTCCTTTGTACAAATAGGTGAGGAAAATTCTTGGTATTCTTCCAAAGTCATGCGAAAGAAAAGTAGATGCCATAACTGAAGTAAGAAACCTGAAGACCCTCACTATGGATCAACTTATTAGGAACCTAAAAACCCATGAACTCAAGAAGCAAAAAGGAGAAGAAAAAAAGGTAATAAAAAGGAAAAAAATCTTTAGCACTAAAACCTTCAAGGTCACCCATCGACTACCTATCCATTCCCTGGGAGCTCATTCCCTTTATGCATGCAAGAAAGAAGAAACTTCATAAAAAAATATTATAACTGATGACACCTTCATCTAAGAGATCCCTTAACTAGCCCTTAAGCTCCCTTAACTCCACCAGAACCATTCTATCAAGAAAGAACAGAATTTGAAAAATTGCCCGAAATAAGACCAATACCAAAACAACCTCCCCTTTAGAAAGACACCATAAGGATCAACAGAAGTACCCCCCTTTAGAGATAAATCTCTGAGCTCTAATATATGAACCACCCTCCCATTCCATAATAGACTCGCCAAGGAGACTAAAGATAACCTTCTTATGGGTCTAATAATCTAATAATGAATAGCACAAGTGTAACCAATCCTTTCCCAAATGAAATCAAAATTCATCACATACGAGTCAAAAAAATCCACCAAGACCTCTTAATCACCAATAAATACCACACACCTCCATAAACTCTTTTAATAACTGGAGAGTCACCTGCCAGGGTAGAAATAGACCGAAAAAAGAGTTCAAAATAACCTTGGGACCAATACTAGAATATATACCTACAAATGAGGTCACAAAAGAGAGAGGAACACAAACCAAGTAATCCATGCACACCATAAAGAAATGAGTTTCTAATATACCAATGTCGATATCAATAGATACCTCAGACCCCCGAAAGATGGTAAAGTTATTTAGATGATCCCAACCTAAGTTGGATCCAAAAGTAGCACCCCTAATATCCTATTTACCCAAGCGACAATCCTTATGGGATACTCCTAAAGGATATGGCCCAATTGACCACAACCAAATCTCCAATTCCTCCCCTCCATGAACAACCATGGTGCGGCTGACCGTAAGATTTATAAAGAAAATAGAATGATGCGAATTTGGGCTCATTAGCCCAAAATTGGACACCCTGTGTCCTAGAAGCAATACCAAATCCAAAAATGCCTACCTTCGAATAGATTCAAATAAAAAGCACCACCTATAGAATAGGAGTTAGGACTAACCCTACTCTCCCTCTTGGACCATTTACCACCATACCATTGGCATCACCATTATTTAGAAAATTAAGGCCCTATGAGTTAGACTAGATCCATCTATGTTTTCCTTTAGTGGGATAATTAAGTTTCCATAGACTTTAGATCATTGAGAGTACATGATCCGAAATATAAACCAAAGAAGATTCAGTGAAGTGTTCAAGACCTTAGACTCTGTAGCACGAAAGTAGAGCAACCAAGAAAGTGAAACATTTCTAAATGCCTTGTAGCCTCTTGATTATAAGTGTGGTGCACGACACACCCATAAGTAGACTCTACTCAACATGACTTTATGGAAACTCCATGACACCAAAACTTAAAGCTCTGATACCAACTTGTCATAGCCCAAACCAGGGCCTAGACGTAATGGGCAATCCCAAGCCCAACCAGGATAGGGAAAAATCCTTATTACCTAACCCAACCACCAAATGCATACCTTGAGTCGGTTGAATTCTGAAAATATAAAAAAATAGCATATTTATTCATGTAGTGATTTTGGGATAAGTCTATAACTGAGACCAACCCAACCAAGTCTATCCACCCAATAACCAACCAAACCAATGCGAAAACCATAAACCAAAATCGTATAGAATAACAATCTAAAGCACGTATATGTATATGACATAAACAATCCATACCATACCCCAAGTCCATAGTTGTCCATACAAAGCCTCTAGACCAACTAAAGAGTACCTAGTTGGGACATATCCCTGATCATAGCCAAAAACCAAAGTTTATGAAGGATAAGAAATATGTAACGTAAACCATGACATGAAATAGATGACTTCCAAACAATGAAATCTCAACACTTCAAACCAATATAGACTGTACCCAAATCCGACCACTAAGCAAGAGGATTAGAATGGTTGATTCCTGCATTGCGTGGGTATACAACCACCAGTAGAGGGGTTAGTGGGTGAATACTAACATGCACTCGGGATAGGAATAAAATAATGCCATTTACAAACCACATAAAATAATACATACACATACAAACTTACACATATATAAGTACCAGGAAAGGGAATCAGGTTTAGTATGCAATTAAAACCATTTACTTGGGTTGTGTAACCATGTCATGTAACTACACCCATGGGCTATATAGGTTCAGCTCCCCCTGCTGAAAGAGTCCTAGTGCGTGTAGCCGCACAACCAGGAAATATCCCATCGGATAACTAGTACATCTCTCCAATATAAAACTTGACACTCATACATGGTCATCGAAAACCCCTTATATCTATAAATATGAGTTTTAAGTTTTAGTTCCCCCAGAACCTCTACCTTTCACAGCTTAGTTACAATCCCGCCATTAATGCCCAGATTAAAACCATGTCTAAAAAATTCAATTACCATTTATTAAACAAGGCCAATTATTAGTGGTATCGTTATATCAACCATACTTGTAAGATTTATCCATTGCCAAACCATTTAGGTTAAGGGGACTCTCAAGTGTCCGTTCTATTTACCATATTAACTTATTGGGATACTACCATGTTCTCTACAAGCAGAACCAACTATCCTTTAACCTTTGTAAAAAATTTAAACCAATTCCATTAATGCATTCACTTGGGGTATTTCCATGTATCCCACAAGGTTTTTAAAATAGACTAACCATGACCACCAAAACCCTAACCTTTAAACCATTCCAAATCATTTAAAACCATGCTAAACATTTAAAGAATTTATATTATTTAAGCCATTTAAATCATGTAAAACAATCCAAAACTCTCTAAGGCTCCATTACCAAACCAAACAATGTAAGAGTTCCAATAAAAGTTCAATAATAGAGTAAAAACATTCTTTGAGGCATTTTATAGAACATGTTTAAGGCACACCTTTACCAAGACCAAAACCAACGTGTATCTCACCATAATTAGGGTTACTAAAGACCCCTTTAGTTAAAACATAACCAACAACCAACTACATATGCCAACCATTATCAAAAATCTGTGAAAACATAGTTTAAACCAATACCAAACCACATACATAAAGGCCCTCAACAATATTTCTAAATCCACCATTCATGATTCATAAACCAACGTTTAAAACACAATAAACATGCCTTTATTTTGAAATAACAATGAGGGAAGGAGTACATGCCTTATACAAGAAGATTCTGAAGAGAAACATGACTCTTGAGCCCCTTTGAAGAACACATGAGAAACCCTAACCCCCAATCTTCCAAGAGAGTATTTTAAAGGATATTTAAAGTATTATGATCCTTTTATAAGACTTATAGAAGTCCATATAGGGTTATATAATGTGAGGACAATAGGGTTTAGGAGTAGGAAATGTCCAAACTACCCTTCTCTTAAAAATTAAAATAGTTTACGTCCAGGGTTACGACTCACCTTACTATTTATATCTTAGGGTACGGGTGACACCCCAACTTGTATCTAACCTTACCAAGACCTTAAATACTGCTTCATGTATGAATTACCCTTCCTAACTCATGCCTAAGGGAATGAGTGGTTATCTTAATCGTATCCACCAACCGTATGATGGACAGATTACATTAGATAACTCAAACATGCACCATACGACTTGTCCTATACCACTCGTAAGCTCCCATATGACTCTTAACCATATGAGCATACCTTGGGAAGTATCTAAGCTATCCTTACTACCTAGTGTATGATTGGTCCACCTAGGCACCCTACAACTTGTAAGTAAGGGTACGAGTGACTCCCTTGAGTCGTACCAAGTTAAAAAGGGTCCAAACTTTGGAGATTTTCAAGGGTCCAATCCTAGGATTTTTTATGATTGCAAGTGGACCATACTCACCCCTACTGTACTCTTTAGGTGTAGATCCAGGTTTAAGTGTGCTTCACAGTTGTTGACTTTGGGTGATACTTTAAAGCTATTCAAGGTAGCAATTGTATTCTTTCTTTCGGATTCTACTACTACCTTTCTTTATTTAGACTATGTCTTTATTTGTATTCAGAGATAGAGTTGTTCCTATTTTGGTTATCTTATGTATTTGATTTTGACTTGTGCTAGTTAGTTCTTACATTATGACACCAGGTTTTGGGATTATGGTGTGATATCATTTTGTTATGTTCTTCTGCTTTTATTATATTGTGTGGTTTGGCTTCATTCCAGAAGCCGTTCTTTGGGTTATTGCTATTATTTTCCCTTTGTATATGTTTGTTATGATAGGCCTACTTGTCAAGGCTTGCCACGATAAGTCCCATCATGACCTTCAGTTTTTGAGTCATGACATTAACACCAAAAGACCATGAATTCTGTCAACCTAAGTCCCAAACTATATGCCATCATAGGTGAGGTCCTCGCTAGTTGAGAGTGTCTCTCTTCGTCTAATTCCGTTCATAAGTGAATTTATTCCAACAACCTCCAGACCTCGGTTACATGTTAGATTATATATTTGTCACATTGTCTATGTTGGTTACTAAAACCCCTACAATTTTAAACTCAGTATTTGTACATGATATTTTAGTTTTTACTTATTTAAAACTATTATTTTTAAGATTATCATTACATATAAGTATATATGTATCTTATAAAGGGTCATTGAATTTCAGTTTAGCGTTGTAGTAAGTTTTACACTTGAGTATAAAAATTAGTATTCCCAGCATGTTTTGGTTATTATAAGATTGCATATCTCACATGTTGAGTACATTCAAAATACTAATCACATACCTACTCTTTGTGCAATATCATTCTATGATATAAGTTCAAATGCTCAGTATTATCCTAGTGGTGTATGCTCTAGTGCCATTTAAACAACCGTCAGTGGTGAGTCTGCATCATCAAGATGAGATTCATTATCTTTTATTTCTATCTCTTTGTTTTAGATATTTAGAGTTTGCTAGGGGCTTATGCAAACAACTATTAAGTTAGTAGAGGCTTTCAGACTTAATGTCAAATACTTTAGATTTCTATTTCACTGTTTGTATTTTGTTCAGGCTTCTTGATTTTGACTTTTATCCCAAATTAAGTTTAACTTTTGCTATGCATTTCTTATATTTAGTTTATTACATTTATTATATGTCATGACTTAGCTAGGGTCACTTGTGGCTCTAATTACTATGTCACGTCTAAGGTGTAGGCTTAGGTCATAATAAAATAGGAGAGATGTCAAACCTCTGTCACCATAGCTAAAGCATATTCCACCCTTCCCTATACAATTAATTGAAAGTTCATATTCTAAATGTAAATTGATGTTCTAAAGCATTCAAGTCTTTATGTTCCATAATTGAAAGCTATGTAAGAAATACGTAGAATTCTAAAGTGTTTAAAAGGTATGTTGACAAAGAAGAATGTTGTGCATTAAGAAGAGGTAAAGGTTATACACTGGGTTTATTTCATGCCTTTTATAGATCTATTTTTAACTATAGATCTAGAATAAACCTAATGACATTGGCCATTTTTAAGCAATATAGGTTGAGCAAGATACTGCCTACTCATATTATATTGTAGATCGCTAATAAGAGCGGAAAAGACCTATAAGAATGGATGATGATGTATTGGTATAATTAGGGAAGTTCATAATATCAACTGACTTTACCATACTTTACTATTCAATTGACAAAGATATCCAATCATCCTTCGGAGACCCTTCTTGACAACAAGAAAATCTCTCATAGATATGACAGAAAATAAAATAAAATTTTCAGTGTAGGGTCATTTTTAAAGATTGTAGTAGAATGAAATTACCACCTGTATATGCCACAATATCTATGGTATATGTAACAGATAAAGTGAATGAAGCTCCCAGGCCTACACCTCCACTTTTAGGGGTAAGATATGAGTTCCTATGCCAGAATGATAAGGAACCAATGATCATTTCGGCATTGTTAACCAACTCTAAGGTGAGAATAAAGTTAGATCTTCTACGGAAGTATAAGCATGTGTTTGTGATAGATAGGGTAAATAGAAAACCTATGTGTTATGCTATCAGATTCAAGATATGAACTGTTGAGTTGGTAACTAAATTTGTGTTGCAATGTTAAATTTGGCGCTAATTAGGAGGCAACCCATACCTAACATATTGATATGGTACTTGCATTATATCATGATGTTAAATCAATTATTACTTCGGAGGCAAATCAAGCCTTTTGTTTTTTTAAAAAAATAGAATTTTTTTTTAGATGTGTTGTGGTATAGGACATAAAATAGCTAGGAATACATTGTTAGAGTATCAAAGAAAACCTGGAGAATCTTACAAAAAGTAAGACTCGAGACTTTTTCCCAATAGAAGGTACTAAGGATTCATGGATTTTACGACCCAATGTACAACCAAAAATGTGCATCTCTAATGTATAATCTAGGTAACGTTCTATAGATCGTAGATAAATTTCATGGTTCAATTTATGGTCGTGGATTCAACTATTACCCTAGAGGAATTGAGACCTTCTATGGGCCATGTTTGCTTTGTAAAAGTCAATCTACGACCATGGTTAGTCTCGTACACCAAGGGTGGGTATAATAACCTAAGTGTCATAACCCGAACCAGGGCCTGACCATCACGAGTATCTTGAGTTTGTTGAGGATCAAAGACCACCCCCTTTTCCAAGTCAAACAAAACACAACATACTAACAATGGGTGAATTTTGAATAATATAAGATAGAATAACCAATAAAAAGGAAAGTTCTAAGAATTCAATAACATCCCAATCCACAGCAATCCACAAAGCCTCTACTATCCAAAAACAATCTAAGTCAGGATATACCCCTGACAATAGCCAAAACAAACCATGGAAATAGTCTATGATACGAAATACACTAAGAAGTAAAAACCTTCTGGGAAAAGGAGGCTCACCACTTCAAGCAAACATACGAAGGGTCTAAGATTACCTTTTACTATACAGGTAAGACAGAAGTGTTTCCGATTCCTTCATTGCATGGGGATATAATATCCGGAGACGATTAGCAGGTTGAGCACTAGAATGTAACTCAAGAAAGGGATAAAATAATGCCATGATCAGATCAGTTAAAAAATAAATCAAAACCAATGCACATAATTATATACATATATAACATGTCGGGATAGGGAACAAGGCTTAGCATAAAAGTAAGACATTAATCTGGATTATGCAGTTGTCCGATCATCTATACCCACGGGGTATATGGGGCCATCTCTCACCCTGCTGAAAGGGTCCCAGTATATTTTAACTACATGAACTGGGGTATCAAGGAAGACCATAGAATTCCCCGACCCCATGCCTACCCAAGATACATATATATAATATGAACTATTCACATGGTCATCAAGACCCCTACGCCAGCAAATATGGTTTTTAGTGTTCGTTGTCCCTGTAACTTACACCTTCATGGTAAGATACACAACCCTCTTTAATCCTAATTAAAACAAGTTCCTATGACTCATTGGGTCTAAGTCGTAGTCAAGGCAGAAACATTTGGGGCACACACTGGGTTGGCTATGGATAGGACCTTACAAATTGTTTAGAGCCTTTACAACTCATTAGAAGCCACTCGTAATCAGGACAGTAACTTAGGCTACCTATACTGGAAACCCTATGATTGGGTTCCTATGACCTATAATATCACGTTGTGACTCGTACGGAGAGTCATTGTCTGGGCAGTAAGTTTAAAAACTCAGGGATTTTCAATGACCAAAAATCTGGGGTGTTACGAAGACTGACCTTGATGCTGATAAAATAGGTGTGAAGGGTACCTACCCTAAGAAACTATGCCTCCAAACCATGAGCTACTCTGACTCTCATTGAAACTACCCTGATTATGTGGCCTCTTATCTCTGCCTCCTTGGTCCTTATGATGCATCTCCTCAATGATCTGGGCATGATAAAAAATATTAATAAAAGACCTGTCTGTGGTTACCAATCTTTATGTGTCCATGAAAAGAACGAGTCTCTATCCATGAACAAAAAACTAAATCTACTTATAATCGAATGATATGATATATGTAGCATGCGTAGCTAACTTATGAAATTGATCCTTATACTCCAAGATAGTTATCGAACCCCACCCCAATCTCAAAAAATGATCACTTAGACACTCTCTAAAGTTATAAGGAATATACTTCTCCAAGAAAATATCAGAGGACTGAGTCTTTGTCAAAGGGGAAGATCCAGCTGTCCTAGAATTAAGGTAGCCTCTCCTCCAATGTATAGCTTCCAGATCTAATTGAAAAGTAGTATAGTCGACTTCATAAGTATCTATTAAGACCAAATCAGTGGGGCCTCTAACCTCCTGGCATATATCGAATGTGACTTAAGAACTTAGTTCTTTAACATGGGGGACTCGAACCACCCAATCATTTAATAAGGGGGCTCAAACCTTCTGGACATTTAGACCCCCATGTCGGTAACTGTGGTTTGTAGTATTGGTCCTTTGGATCCTCCACTTTCACGGTCCGACAACACATCCCTCTTTTAAGTCTAATTAAAACACTTTTCACACATTCCCATTCATTAAACCACTTTACACCTTAAGGAATACACTATTGTTATCGTCATACTAACTACATTTGTAAGGTAGCATCATCATGCCATTTCAATTCCATTAACTTGGGGAAAAAACTCCCTTTGTTCAGTAACACATGGTGGGGTAACACTGAATCCCTTTGTTCATTAAAATCAAACTTTCATGTTTCGATAACCTCTTTACATTATGAAATTATTTTGAAAGTAGCTCATGGAAACTATACCCACACTCAAAACCATTTACGTTGGGTTGGGGTTATTACCAATTCCATTGTAAATATTCAGAAGATTTGGGGAAATCACAATCCCCTAGTTTATTCACCATGCCCATGAACCCCATAAATTTAAAACCATATATGAAGTACGAACAATGCATAATAAATTATGGAAAGATCATTTTAGAAACATTCATTCCAAAACCCACAACCCATATCAAAACCCATGTTCAAATCCACATAAACAATCATGTAATTTCATGATTTAAGTAAAACAATTTTGAGGGTAGAGTCACATACCTAAAATATCAAGGCTTATGGAGAGAATTTTCCCTTGGAAGCTCTAATTGCCAAACCTCTTGAAAACCCCAATGTTTTTGATGTAGAGAATTTGAAAGTTTGAGAGAGAGTTTATGATTGGTAAAGGTTGGAAATAATGTCCCTAAGGTGTTATATGTCCGTAGGGTCTAAGTGGGAAAAGAGGGAAATATCTAAGTCCCATCAAGTAAAATCTAAAAAATTATTGCTAGTGACTACAGGTCACCATACGAATCATAGGGACACATTACAACTCATCACCACGAGTCATAGTCAAAACAGTAACTGGGGCCCCTATCTAGTGACCCTATAATTCCCACCATGCCACCCATTAGGAGATCACACAACCCATCCATTTAACCAAAGAATTGTCCATTCAGGCATCAACCATAGGTATCCTCATACCCTTATATTTACAAGATTATAATTATATCATTACATTTTCATTAACTTAGGGGAATGCATCGACCCCTTTTGTTTATTAATCAGTAAGGGGGAATGCTACAACTCTCTTTGTTCATTAAATCAATTTTAGGAAATGCCTCGACCTCTTTTAGTTTATCAAATCAACTCAGGGGAATGCCTCGACCCCTGAGGTTTAAATTTCAATCAAAACACAACCAATAAAGCCTTCCAAATCCAAATTTAACCTTTAACCTTTTATCTAGTGCAATAGTGTGGGTAAGTAATGTCAAATCATGTGACAACCTATATTTTAAAACCAAGGACACAGGTGGGTTCAGGGAACACAATTTCCAACAACAAAACATCAACCTCGACCCTCTTTCCAATTTCCATACCCATGCACCTAATTATTTCAAAAGCTATTGATAAAGAACAAATAATGCATATTAAATCATGGGGATTCAATTCAAGTAACATTTATTCCAAAACCCTTAAACCCATATTTATAAACCACAATTAACTCACATGAGTAACAATTGTAAATACATGCTTTTAATGAAATAAAATTTGGCAATTATAAAATGCCTGAGATGTCAAGAATTAAAGAGAAAAATCGACCCTTGGAAGCTCTAAATGCCAATTGCTTGAAAACCCAAGTGTTCTTTCCTTGGGAATTTGAAACAGAATTTAAGATTGTTTGATATGTTTAAGAAGACTAATGGGGTCCCAAAAGGGTTTTAAGGTTGTGGGTTACAGTTAGATGGAAAAGGGAAATATCCAAAGTACCTTTAATAAAATACTAAAAAAACTATCATCAGTGACCATGGGTCACCTTACGAATTATAAGGTCTTGATTTGACTCGTCACCACGACTTGTGTACTAGACCAAAACATCAAGGCCCTGCATTGATTTTCTTACAGAAGACACTTTATGACTCGTAATGAGTATATATAACTCAAAACATCTAGTTGTAATATGGATAGAAAAATTGGGGCACAATACTGGTTAGCCAATATTTTAGACTATACAACTCATATAGAGTCTTTTCGACTCATGAACCTCCAATCGCAACAAAGCAAGTAACTTAGGTAATCTTTACTAGACACCCTACAATATGGGGTCCTATGTCCCATCAAGACACCTTACAACTCATATAGTGAGTCGTAGGTTGGGAAACGAATTTAAAACTTAGAATTTTCTAGTGGCAAAATTTGGGGTGTTATATTCTCCCCCCTTTAGGATTATTCATCATCGAATGATAACACAAGGAGTTCATTAACATGATTTTTCTTAAGACAAGACATAGCAAAATTTACCTTTAACAAAGACAGAAAATAAAGATATTAAGGGAAACACATACCTTAAGAATGATTATTCAAGTCAGGGAACTAGAATGGATATTTGGACTTCATGTCTTCTCCATCTTCTCGGGAAGTTTTCTCTACTCAAAATAAAGCATCTAGTAACCCGTACAGATACGCACACTTCCCCACTATGCTTTTAGCTGTAAACACAACATTCTCCATTTTTAATCTCCTAAGTCCCCTATGAAACACATAACTACGAGGGTCTAGGTATAACTTTATATTGTTCTATGATAAAATCTAACTCAGAATTGAAAGTGCTGGCGTAGGCTATGGTACCCTATAATTCTCACCCCTCCAATAATACAACACAATTCATCACTATAATCAAACAACCTTAGATCTTAAATCAAGGAGTACTACCCACTTAACACCACAATTTGTGTATCTATCAACCATACCATCCATGCCTATCATTTCTACACCTACTTCATAAACTCCTAAACTTAAATCACTATTGAAACCCTGAGGGTTGCACCATATGCTGAGGGACCAGGTCCCTCATAGTCAATCACAGTCAATAAAATAATAGAGTACATAAAAACTAAATATAGTGTAGAAAAGAAACAACACACAAATTAACGTGGAAAACTCCTTTGTCAAGGGAGGAAAAACCACGGCTTGCCCTCACAAGAATAACCAAAATCCACTATAATCAACCTCTTTATTACAAAATCAATTTTAGCATAACTCTAGGCTTTTTTTGCTTGTAATAAATCTACTACAACTTATCTTGGAACCTTTTCCAAGGACACTCTTCACTAATTAACTATAATCAGTATCAAACTTTTGGAACTCGACCTAAGCACTCTCGAGCAATGACAAAACAATATATTACTCTTATAATATGAGTAATTATTTTACAAATCATCACTCAAGAACACTCACTCACTCTTTAAGTATACTACAAAGATATGAAGATGAGTAATGTTTGATCAATCTTGAAATGGAGTTTTTGCTCCCTCTCTTCACTCTTTATGTTTGTGTAAAAACTATTTGATGAAGAAGCCTTTTTTTATAGCTGGGTGATGATTATGGCTGAAATCTCATTAGACCTAACATACATGCCAATTATACTGTACCATGCATATCTAGGGATCTGGTTTATTGTAGTTAGCTGATCATCATTAAAATGACATATAATAATTTCCCCCTTATTGATGATGACAAACCAACAATACAACTTTGAGCACATCCATCATATTTAATAAGCGTGATTACCACTCTGAAGATTAATGTTCCCCTTATCATCATCCTTCCACATCTTACAACACAGGGACCTAGTCCCTCATTGTCATATGAATCAAAAACTTTTGTTTTCTCCCTCTGTCACTGTACGTTATTATTTATAAGTTAAAGGTAACGAATGTAACTCACAAAGCAAAGGTAATGAATGTAACTCATAAAGAAAAGATTTATTCATAAGTAGTGGATAAGTATCATTGTAGTGCATAAATTAGATGTTCTTAGGGAAAAATCCATAGGAATCGGGAAGGATTAACAAGTGAAGGACTGGGAATTTTTTTTAAAGGAGTAGAGTCGGGTTGTTTTTGAGATTCCTTATATCTAAATTTAGGATAAAGACCTCATAAGTTAATATTGAAACCCTCTTCTTCATTTTGACATTCTTAATTCTGAGCATTCCATTGTAACATGGGCTTCTTTTGAGAGATTCTAATTTGTAACCTGGAGCTTGTTGATTTCTTCATCCTTGCCAGTTGAATTTACCTTCAGTTTCTATATTGCATTACTGAGCTCCCTTTGATAAATACTACCTGATTTAACACACTTAATTCTGATCAGTGTTTTCATGTCAAGCATTTAAACCATAGATCCTTGGGTTCTATAATCATATACAATGCCATAATGATCAAGTATTTTGTTCAACCAATATCCATAAGGTATTCCATGCTTTCTATGTTTCCCAAGAATCACTTTGTAAATGTGTTCTATCATCAACAAAGGTAGATTAATGAACTCAAAGCAACTAACGCTTTCGATCACATATAAATTAGTGGCTGAAGCAATGTTTCTTTGTTGTGACCTAGGTAGAATTACCTTGTTCACAAAGTCAAAAATCAATTGAAACTCACTCTTAAATGAGTTCCTACTCACTATAGCCAAATATTTCCCTTTAACCTTGGATGCATTTGGTAAGAATTCTATTGAAGGAAGCTGCTTGGAGATAGTTCTCACCCCAAATATAGGAACTTCTGAAATTCTTCCTAGTGTTTACTTATTCATCTTTATTTTCTTTCCTTGGACCTGTGCAGTTAACTTCATCACGTCTTTTGAGAATTCCAAAGTGAAAAAGAATTCCTTGACTATCACATCAAAAATAATAGGAATAGGTCATTTCATGATATGCATCCAACCTTGATGTTTAACCAACTCAACTAATTCCCCCATACCAGGTTTTGTTAGCAAATTTGAATAAAAATCCTCCCATTTAACACCTTTTGATTCTTCAAGAACCTATTTCTTACTTTTTTGGATACAATCATACTTTCTCCACATTCTTTCTTCTAGTATAAGTGATTAAAGATTCTATTTTAGCTACTTTTTTCTTCTTGGAACCAGGTCCTTCAAAAGGCAGCTACTTCTCAGTATAACTTCCAGACTATTTTCAAGCAATTCTAAAATTTTTACTGACATTGTTTTTATTCTCATCAACTATGCTCTTTCCTGAGCTATTTGATAGTAATATGAATTTTTTAGCAACCCATGTTTCATCTATCACAACATCATCATAACAGTTTTGAGGATTCAAGGATGATTCTTCATCACCAGGATGAGTGATAAAGAGAAGAGTTTAAAATAGTAGTAGAAGAAGAATGTTTTCAGGAAGGTTTGGGAAGGGATTTTTCACAATGCTAAGCTCAAAATCATTTGAAGGACATGAAAATGGAAGAGATACAGCCAACATAAAGGTCTTTATCTTCGAAGGGCTATTTATATTTTGTTTTTTCTTTTTGATAAGAGAACGAGGGGATATAACTAGATTTAAGGGAATGATAAGTAGAAAAAAAGGTTTTTTGGGGGAACAAGATATGATCAGTTTCAAATTTTAGGTGACTCACCTTTCCTTTTAGAATAGAAAAACTTTTACTGACACAAGAATAGAGAGGACACGGTTTTTTCTTGGCAGAACACACCAAATTTGCACATACAAGATACTAACATGAGAGATAGGACTAGGTCCCTCTTTACTTTGTGTGAATCTTTAACATTGTTGTTGTTACATCTGTCCAACTCTAAAGTTGTTCCCATGGGTGTATGCCTGCAAAGATATGGTACTGAGTTAGACCAACATGCACCTAATTTACCAAGGATACCTGTCTCCTAAACATGGATAAATTTTAGAAGAGAAGCTGATCCATCAAGTAAGTTAGGTTAATTTGATCAATCCCAGCAGCAACTTATTAGTTTTCTTATGCCACTTCAAACCATGACTTCTTTGGAAATAGGTCTGAAGCCCAGGCCTTAAACCTGACTTTATTCACAAGGTTGATGCTTTTTAAGGTCAGAAAGTATTAGACCATTTTCTTCTTCATCTTAAGTGTTTTCCATAAAAGAAAACAAGGGATCAAAGGTCACTTTATCATCCTTCACTTCATGCATGGAAACATCTACAAGCTTCTCAGCTTCACCAAATTCACTGGAGGAGTCACCCTAACTAGCTAAGTCTTGTTTAACTACAAAATCAGCTGCAACCTGTCTTCTCGATTTTATGGGGACCTAGTCCCCATTCTTTTCTTTGTTACCTCCAAGATTGAGATACTCTTGATAGTCCATTTTATGCATTGGACGATATTTTATGAAATGCTCAGGACTACCATATTTGCGACACATCTATAGTAACACCTTTTTCGCAGCTACTTCCACTTCTTTGGAACTGGCCACTTATTCTTATAACTCTAACAATTTGTTTTGAGAAGTAGGAAACATCAGTGTATTATTTATTTGAACCTGACTAAGGAATTTGAAGTGTCCTCCTTCTGGGGTGGACCATGCTTATGTATATTCTATAAGGGTACTTTGCTAGTAGTGCATGATGGATGGTAGATCCTAGGCTTGAACCTAGATACTTGATTTTAGTAAAAAGAGTATGTTAGCTCAGGTAAAGAAATGCAGGAATTGCGAGGGTAAATTGGTGGGTTGGATTAGGTTGATGACTTAAGGAATACAATAGTGGAAAAGTTGTGTCATATTGGCTGGGAGTTTAGGTTAAACTTAGAGATTTGGGTGTGCAGTCGTTGGATATGCTTGATCATGGAGCTTGCATGCATCTTTGTTCTTATACTTGTACTTTATGGTTGGCATGAAATTGATTATTAAAATTCATGGTTTTGAAAATAGGTTTTGGCACAAATTGAGGTCTTTAACATGGTTACTTATTTAATTTATTTTCCATGGATTATGATGCACTATTCAAGTTTTATCAATGTTTATTAACATTGTGGGAAGTATGGGAATGGTAAATAAATTTTGGGGTACTATGGATTCCCTAATTACTTGGTTTTGGTTTTAGAAAATTATATGTCCTCAGATTATTTTTGAAATTTTCAATTGAATATAATTTTTTCATATGGTTTGGCTATTTCAAAATCTTTTGAGGGAACATGAAATGGTTTTGGTTGGATTCTAATAATTTTGAAAGGCCTTAGTGACCACATTTTGATTTTGAATGGTCTTGTTTTAATTGGAAAACCTTGGAGTCAGTTTGGTCTAATGGTTTTTGCATGTCTTTGCTAGGTTCTAGGTAGCCTTTGGGTGGATGAGATTTTGGTATAGGAAAACCAAGTGTCACTAGCATAAACCTTTGGTGATACCCATTAGGGTGAAGTGTTGTGCTTGTAGGAGTAATTGGATAAAGGTTGGTGGTTAGTCTAAAATTTCCTTTTAGTAGTGGACTTTAAGGAAAGGTCAGGTTGTATATTCTAGTGATTCTATTCTATCTCGATTAAAAGAGTACTTTATTATTATTGTATGTATTGTCATATCACTTATGCTTAAGGGTTGTATTTTGCATTCGCCTTGTTCTCGGGATATTAGTCTTAAATCTACATTGTATTACTTATGGTATAGGTGGTTGTGTTTCTTTCTTTGTCCATTTCTAAGGAATCCTTTGGTGGTATGGTTTGGCTGGGATGATTCTTCGTTATGACCCAGGTGGTTGTTATAAAGTATTTTGTGCCTATGGTTCCATGTCTTGTTTTAAGGTTCTTTGTCTTGCTTTAGGTGGCATGGATAACTCTTGTGCTTCAGTTCTTTAATGGTTCTTCTTATGTTAGGATGGTAGTGACTTGGGGAGCATGGTGATGTTTTGTAATGGGGAATGTAGTAGTCTCTAAAGGGGGAGAGTCCCGGGTGATTACTAGAGTTAAAGTTTTTGAAGGTGAGGTAAGGTTGTTGTCAGAAATGATTAGGAAAGGAATAGGATGTGAAAATCCTCTGTGGATTTGTAAAGGGTGATAGGTCTTTTGATGGACAGGTTATACCGTGGTGTATGAGTAGTAGGCTTGAATATTGTGATTGGTAGATATACCTATAGTTGTGTTGAGTAGCTAAGAGGTTTGTTGAGGCATAGTTTTACCAATGATCTTCATGGAATAATAGTTGTATTGAATTTGAGTGTTCAATTATAGGTTATGGGTTCTGGTTATAATGGTTGGACATAGTTGGTCCATGTTCTTTACTCGTGGCTTCCATATAATAATGGGATGGAAGTGGAGTAATGTATCAGGATAGAGGTAAGGAGTAGAGCCCGATGGCCTAGGTTAACTTTTTTTTTGTTTCAAATAGGCTAGAACATGGAAGTGGTGGTGTACAGTTAGACTCAAGCTCTCTTAGTGATATGTCTTGGTAAACTTTAAGTTAGATTGGATTTACTCTCTAGCGTGAGTCCATTCATTCGGTATTCTATGTGTTTGTGTTGGGGTAAGGTTTGATTGGTTCCTTTGGGTGGTATATCTCAAATTTCTTGTTCTTTAAAGGGGAATCTTTGATTGTTAATTTCGCCGGTTGCAAACAAAAGGTGTGGCTTCAGTAAAGGTTCCATAGTGGAGCTAAAAGCAAGAGAAAACCATTTGGGATGTGGAGATGGACATGAAAATCCAAGTCTATTTTGGTTCTTTGTTCTAAAAATTCATGTGTAAGGTGAATGTTCTTCAAACACATCTTTGTTTTCTAACTAGGTTAAGGGTGAGGAATGGTACCACTTGCATCATTTTTTTTTCTAACTTAGTTAGAGGTCGGAAATAAAGTATTAGGGTGTGAATCATGCTTGGAGTAGATGGTAATCTTCTCATCTTGGGTTGAGTTTTTGTCCCATATTTTGGTTAAAGGAAATTTTTATGTGTGTTGGTTTACTACGTCATGCTTGTTCTTATCCTTACATATCATTCGAGGATGAATATTCATAGTGGGGGAGACTGAAACATCCTAGGATTTGGACCGTTGAAAATTTCCAAAGTTTGGACCCTTTTTGACTTAGTACAACTCAAGGAAGTCACTCGTACCCTTGGTTATGAGTTATAGTGCCTAGGTGGTCCAATCATACCCTAGGCAGTAAGGATGGCTTATATACTGCCTAAGGTACGACTCATATGGGTAAGAGTCGTATGGGAACTTACTAGTGGTATAGGACAAGTTGTATAGTGCATGTTTGAGTTGTCTAGTGTAATTTATCCACCATACGGTTGGTGGATATGATTGAATTTACCACTTATACCCTTAGGTACGAGTTAGGATGAGTAAGTCATATATAAATTAGTAGGTAAGGTCTTGGCAAAGTTGGATACGAGTTGAGGTCCGAGTTGGGGTGTCACTCGTACCCTTGGATATGAATGGTAAGGTGAGTCATACCCCTAGACGTCAATTATTTTAAATTTTAACCCAAGGGTAGTTTGGACATTTCCTACTCCTAAAACCTATTGTCCTCACGTTATATAACCCTATCTGGCCTTCCATAACACTTATAAAAGTATTATAATACTTCAAATATCCTCTAAAATACTCTCTTGGAAGATTGGAGGTTAGGGTTTCTCATGTGTTCTTCAAAGTGGCTCAAGAGTCATGTTTCTCTTTGGAATCTTCTTGTATAAGGCATGTACTCCTTCCCTCATTGTTAATTAAAAATAAAGGCATGTGTATTGTGTTTTAAACGTTGGTTTATGAATTATGAATGATGTATTTCAAAATATTGTTGAGGGTCTTTATGCATGTGGTTTGGTATTGGTTTAAACTATGTTTTTACTTATTTTTGATAATGGTTTGCAGATGTGGTTGGTTTTTGGTTATGTTCTAACTAAAGGGGTCTTTAGTAACATTAATTATGGTGATATACACGTTGGCTATGGTCTTGGTAAAGGTGTGCCCTCAACATGTTCTATAAAATGCCTCAAAGAATGTTTTTACTATATTGTTGAACTTTCATTGGAACTCTTGCATTGTTTGGTTTGGTAATAAAACCTTAAGGGGATTTGAATTATTTTCCATATTTTAAATGGTTTAAATGATATAAATGATTTAAATGTTTGGCATGGTCTTAAATGGGTTGGAATCGTTTAAAGGTTAAGGTTTTGGTGGTCATGGTTGGTCTATTTTGAAAACCTTGTGGGATACATACAAAATCCCCCAAGTGAATGTAATAATAGATTTGGTTTAAATGGTATACAGAGGTTAAACACTAATTGGTTATTCTTGTGGAGAACATGATAGTCTCCCAAGGGGTTAATATGGTAAACATAAAGGGCACTTGAGAGTCCCCTTAACCTAAATAGTTTGGCTATGGATAAATATTGCAAGTATGGTTGGTATAACGATACCACTAATAATTGGCTTTGGTTAACAAATGGTAATTGGATTATTTGTACATGGTTTTAATTTGAGCATTAATGGTGGTATGTGTAACTAAGCCATGGAAGGTGGAGGTTTCGGGGGGACCAAAACTAGAAACTCATATTTGTCGATATGAGGAGTCTTCGATGACCACTTGCGAGTGTCATATTTTATATTAGAGGAATCTACTCATCATCCCATAGGATATTTCCTGGTTGTGCGGCTACACGCACTAGAACTCTTTCAGCAGGGGGAGCTGAACCCATACGGCCTATGGCTATGGTTAAACGAGAAGGTTACCAGGCCCAAGTAAATGGTTTTAATGGCATGCTAAACCCAGTTCCCTTTCCTATAACTTATATATATGTAAGGTTATATGCATATGGATGGTTTTATGTGGTTTTGTAAATGACATTATTTTATCTCTATCCTAAGTGCATGCTAGTATTCGCCCACTAACCTGTCTACTAGCGGCTCTATACCCATGTTATGCAGGAATCAATCATTCTACTCCTCTTGCTTAGTGATCGAATTTGGGTACAGTCAATTTTGGTTTTAAGTGGTGAGTTTCCATAGTTCAGAAGGCATCTATTTCATGTTATGGATTAATTTACATATTTTTTGTCCTCTATAAACTTTGGTTTTTGGCTATGGACGGAGGCATGTCCCAACAAGGTTCTCTTTTGTTGGTCTAGAGGCTTTGTATGGACAATTGTGGACTTGGGGTATGGTTTGGATTGTTTATGTCATATACATATACATACTTTGGATTATATTCTATAGAATTTTGATTTTTGGTTTCCGCATTGGTTTGTTTGGTTATTGGGTGGATAGACTTGGTTGGGTTGGTATCGGTTATAGACTTATTCCAGAGTTACCATATGGATAAATATGCTACCTTGTTATATGTTCTAAATTAAGCCGACTCAAGGATGCGTTTGGTGGTTGTGTTAGGTAATGGGGGTGTTCTCGGTCCTGGTTGGGCTTGGGATTGCCCATTACGTCTAGGCCTTGGTTTGGGCTGTGACAAGTCAGTGGGTATCATAGGCTGGCTAAGAAAAGCAGAAAATAAAGCATACAAAATACACACAAAGGGAACATCACCTGCAATCAGAAAATGTCCCACAATGGTAGCCCAAACCATCTCCACTAATAGTTCTATAATATTCACATTCACCATAGGAACACGAAAGAGAAATACGAGTAAACAGGTATCATACGTACGAATATGAAGGAAGAAATACAAACAGGGAAGTATCACCTCAAGGAAAAATAAATAAATCACAAAAATGTACAATATATATACAAAAACAATGGAGATGATCATGATAAGTATAATGACGATGATGATAATGATGATGATGCCTGATATTGTCGCACAACCCCCGTATACACCTACGGAGATAAATCTTCATGCCTTGGTTTGGGCTGTGACAAGTCAGTGGGTATCATAGGCTGGCTAAGAAAAGCAGAAAATAAAGCATACAAAATACACACAAAGGGAACATCACCTGCAATCAGAAAATGTCCCACAATGGTAGCCCAAACCATCTCCACTAATAGTTCTATAATATTCACATTCACCATAGGAACACGAAAGAGAAATACGAGTAAACAGGTATCATACGTACGAATATGAAGGAAGAAATACAAACAGGGAAGTATCACCTCAAGGAAAAATAAATAAATCACAAAAATGTACAATATATATACAAAAACAATGGAGATGATCATGATAAGTATAATGACGATGATGATAATGATGATGATGCCTGATATTGTCGCACAACCCCCGTATACACCTACGGAGATAAATCTTCATGACATAGAACCCATGGCGGGTTCATCAACCCGTATAAAACCAATATCCAATACTAATATCCATAACTCCTCTCCGGCACATCCTTTGGTAGAGGGTTTTAAAGATGTCACATTTTCCGTCAAAAAAAGGAAAGTGTTCCTAATATTTCTAGAATTCCTATGGTGGTACCAATGGTTCATGAATGTATACGATAGAAGTATGTAACCTACCAGAATGAGAATTTCCATATCAAACCAATATACCGACCAAGTGAGCCAATAATCCACTAAATATTTTCAACCATCCTTAAAATGCCAACATCAACCATACGCCAAAAGAGTAGAATACAATTAAATACACCGTTGACACCAAATTAGGCCTTTTCATTAAACAAGACATAATTAATTTTATGTATTCACAGTCAACAGTGTTATATAGGACCCACACGGTCATACATACCAAATAATATTCCACAACTACCAACTACAACAATATGTATGTCCCCACATGAGCACAACACAATAATTATAGCTATTTTTATGATTAGTTACCACAACCTTAATATGATTTTGTGGTAATATTAACTACCCAGCCCAATCTGAAGAAAGTTAAGCCATAACCTACCTCGAATGCTAAAAACTGGTCTGAAAGCCTTCAATCCAAAGCCTTACTCCTCATGAACAGACTCAGAATTAACTAAAATATTGAAATATAGAATTTATGCATCAAAAGGAAGCCAACGACACCCATATTACTTATTTTCAAATCGAGGTCAAAACAGACACCCAAAATGAGTTTTCAAAAAAGAAGGGCAAAATCATAATTTTATTTTTAAAATATTTTCTCCATATTTTTAGGAGTCTAACGCTGAAAACCCAAGCAAAAATGAATTGAAAACAAGGTCTAAATCGAAGAAAACCCATGTTTAAGCTTTAACGAGGTCCAAATTGGAGAAAACCTATGTTTAAGCTTTAACAAAAAAATTCCCCAAAATTTATTTTAAAAATAAAAAATTGATGTTGTTTTAAAGACGAAATTGAAAAAAAAGTGATAATTAAAAGATTAAAAACTCACCCAAGTGAAAATGAATTTAAATTGGGATTTAAATAGGAGAATACCATTTTTGGGCCTTCCAGGCCAAAATCCCCAATTTCTACCCTTTAATCTATGTTTAAAACAAGAATTATATGATAGAGTAGAAGAAATGTAATACCCTAGGTTTTGGATTTTGTAAATTTCTTAAAAACTCTTATTGTCACTGCTCAGGCTACGACTCAAGTGAAAAGTCATGAAGATTCCTCACAAGTCGTATAGTGTCTATCGTAGTTAAACCATTGTAGGTGCCCACAGTTTCTATGGTGGTCACATCTAGGACCCTACAAGTCATTTCACTCAATAAGAGCCGTAATAAAGGGCTCATATTCTAACCAATGAGATAGCCCTTGGTTACTATCATGGCCCCCAATGGACTCCACGAGTCATATGGTATAGTCGCGAGTCATAATGAAGGACTCTTGACCCAAACAATATGGATGACCTAAGTCCCTGTCCAGACCACGAGTTGTGATATGATCTGTAGCCACTAATGACAGTTTTTTCATATTTTTAATTAGGGACACTTTGGCCATTCCACTTTTTCACCAGTTATAACCCATGACCATAAAATACCTAAGGGTACCTATTTTCCTTATTCAACACACATAAACACTTCTTTCTTCTCTCTAAATCCCCAAGGTCAAGAGCAAAAGTTAGGGTTTCAAGAGTTAACCATCTAAGGCTCAAAGTGTGGTTTTTTCTCTGAACTCGTGGTGTTTTTAGGCTTGTATCTCTTTCCTAAACTTGTATTTTATCATGGAATGTAAAGGTTTAATATTCATGTGATTTTAATGGTTAGTTTTAGGATTTGGGTTGAGAGTTCTGGATGGTAATTGTTTAAATGGTATTTCCATGGTTTACATGTATTTAGTTATACTTTGTTTATGGATTTTGGAACTCATTGGGTGCATGAGGATGGTAAATGTAATAGGGGTCATGGACTCCCCCAAACTTATGGATTTTGGTATTGGAATTGGTAATAACATCAACTCACCTTATGAAATTAGTTTTGAAACATGGCTATATGCATAATTTAACCACTTTCGAAACTATTGCACTACATAAAAGGTTAATGGAATATAAATGATTTTGAAAGGCCTTGGTGTCCATGGATTGATTTAAATTGGAACTTTGGAGTCTTATGCCTAAGGCTAATGTGTTTAGTTTGGCATAATGGAATTAGCTTACAAGCATAATTAATTGGTATGATGATATTATTCAGTAAATGCCTAAATGGATGAATCCTTAGTTAAATTAATGGGTGTAAAGGTTTTAATTTTGGCTTAAAGAGGGTTGTATCTCACCGTGGAAGAAGGAAGTTCTGGGGAACCAATACTGGAAACTACTTTTGCCGGTGTAGGGGCCTTGGTGGTTGTGTGCATATCTCACACTTTACACACATATATTTTCAAATGGTTGGAGCCCCGGTGGCTTTGGCCCTTCCTTTGATTTCTTTGATTCGTGCGGATAACATGCGCTGGAGCTCTGTAAATAGGGGACCTGGGCCCATATAGCCCCTGGGTGTCTTTAGGATGGTTAGAGATACACAATCCATGTTAATGGTTTTAAATTTCACACTAAACCATGTTCCTTATCCCAATATCTTATATATATATGTATGTATGCGTGTATGTGAACATTTACATTGAGTTTGGACTTGATTTTGAAATGACATTGTTTTATCCCTCCCAAGTTTCATGGTAGCACTCACTCCGTTATTCATCCTAGGATACTACATTGTTTCATAATTTAGAATCTGAGGATACCTCTTTTACCCCTGTACAATGTTAGGTGATTCGAGTGTCGAATGATTCGCAGTGAAGTGGTGAGCTTCTATCCTTCGAAAAGCTTAGTAATTCCATCGATTTCTTTCCATATTTTAGAATTGAATAGTTCACATTAACATTATCATTATCATTGTCACTGTCATGGTCGGGGGCATGTCCCGACCTAGTTTGATATTAGAATTGGTTTAGAGGCTTGTGTGGACAACTAAGGATCGGGATACTTTTTTAGAGTCTTAGAACCTTTGTCTTTATCTATTTATCTTTCATATGTCTTGACACAACCTGAATCGGGGCCTTGTCGTAATAGGCATCCCAAGTTCAACCAGGACCGGGGACCACCCTAGTTACCCAACCCAACCTCTAAATATGCATACCCTGAGTCGGATGAATTCCAAATGAATAACAAGATAGCATTTATTACAATTCCAAACTCTGGGATAGGTCCATGACCGTGACCAACACAATAAGTCCAACCATCCATTATCTAATCAATATCCAAAACCAAAAAAAAAAACATAAACCATTCCATACATCCCATACCGAATGAGTTCCAATATAAATATATATAATAAAAAAATATAATAGTATGGAACAATCATAAATACAGTCAAATGGTATTATCCCTAATACCAATGTTAATACTAAGGCTGACACCACTGCCGATACTGCCCATATCGACCCATAGTAGTTCTACAAAGCCTTCAATCAAAAGTAAAACAATAACCGGTTGGGACATGCCCCCAACTATAGCCAAAACCAATGTCTATGAAATAACCAAAGTATGTAAAAACATCGATGACTTGAAATGGAGCCTTTCAGAATATGAAAGCACACCACTTTAATCCAACTGAGATGATCCTGAATTTGATCCCTAAGAAGAAGAAGTAGAATGGCCAGTTCCTACATCTCATGGGGATATAGTCTCCCAAAGATAGGTTAGTGGGTGAAAACTAGCATGCACTTAGGATAAGGATAAAATAATTCCAACCTTTCAAACCAAGTAAACCAACTATATGCATTCACAACCACACATATATATAACTATGCTGGAAAGGGAAAAGGTTTTAGCATGCCTTTAAAACCATTAACCTGGGTATGTGTACCTTAACCATCCTAAAACAACCCATGAGCTATATGGGTCCGTTATAACCCCCTAAAGGGCATCGATGCATGTTGCCGCAAAAACCAGAGATACCATAGGATTTGGGGTTTCTTGAGTACCCTTCGCTCTCCATGATACATATGTACAAGTGTACTTAGAAGATTCCCATGTACCCCATAAGTATCATATATGATCACCATAACCAATCCTCAAGTCGCCAAATATGAATTTCTAGTGTCCTTCCATTAGAATCACACCTTCACCATTAGCTATCACACCCCACCATTATTGCCCAATTAAAACCATTACCACACAACCAAGCGACACTTCTAAATTAACCAAGGCTATAAGTAGTGGTATCATCATACCAACTATAACTTACAAGAAATATCCTTAGCCAACCTTTTTGAGATTAAGGGATTCCCATGTACCCATAGATTATATTATTGAGTTGACTTGGAGGATTCCCATGTACCCCACAAGTAGTTAATTATTAAGATTGCTTAGGGATTCCCTTGTACCACACAAGGTTTTCAATTATACCAACCATAACCACCAATACCTTAACATTTAACAATTTCAAACCATTTATACCATTTAGGGTTCCATTACCAATTTATACAATTCATAGTTCAATGAATGTCCAACAATTTAACCAAAAACATTCTCATAGGCATTTTATCAAACAAGTTAGGGGCATAGTGTTTCCAAAGACAACCATATACCAATTAACCATTCTCATGCAACCAATTGTTCAAACCACCATAAGAATATGAAAACCATGAGTAAAAGACATAGGAAAACCATAACCAACCATTATAACAAAAACTCCCAACATATAATTGAAAACCCAAAACCATACAATATTTATGCCATGAAAACAATTCATACAACATGCATTTAGTTGGAAATTACAATGAGGGAGGAGTAACATGCCTTAGATTAAGAAGATGATGGAGATAAATCACCCTTATAAGTCCCAGTTTACTTCTATCGATGAAACCCTAACCTTTCTTAATCCAAGACCCTTAGAGAGAATTTAAGAGTGTTTTAAAAGAGTTTAAGTGATTACAAATAGGTTAAATGATGCCCCAAGAGGGTTATAAGTCATGGGGTCATAATAGGTTAAGACAAGAAATGTCCAAACTACCCTCAACTTAAACTGCATAAAATTCTTGAAGGAGGGTATGACTTTACCATACCACTCGTACCCTATCATACGAGTGGTACCCACTACTTGAACCCTAGGCATACCTTTGACCCCAAACATTGACCAACATATGACCACCAAGCCCCAATTATACCTAAGAATATGACAAGTAACCTTAACTTGTACCTTAGGAAAAATTAAGAGGAGTTGACACAATCCAACATACAAGTTGGACTATACCACTCGTACCCTATCTTACGGCTTATGGTAAGACACTCGTACTTAGTCCAATTTAAGTTACTAAGCTTCAGATTAAGTAAAGTATAACCCAACCCTATGACACATTACCCACCATATGACTCATACCTACCCAAGTCATACCTATTCAAAAAGCTCAACCACCTAACATCACCCAATACTGGACAATATAGGATTGGGTCACCTGATCCATACCCTCACCATATGACTAGTATGATGAGTTATATAATGTCCAAAAAGTCTAAAAACCAAGAAATTTCTAAGGACCAAAGCCTAGGGTATTTCATGTTTGTTTGGATTGCTTCTGCTATTATACTATATTATGTTTGGATTGGTCAGACTATGGGGTTGGTCTCCAACCCACAATGGGCTTAAGATACCTATCACAGTAATGCTTGAGGTTAGGTCATGAAAAACTTGGTATCAGAGCGTAGGTTTAGGTTTATTAGGTGTCCACTAATCTATGTCAAGTAGTGTTTCTTTTATGGATGTGTAGCTCATCACACTTATAAGGGGCATGCTATGAGGCATTTAGGAATATTTCCCTTTCTTGGGTTCTATTTTGGGCTATAGAGTCTGGTGTCTTGAAATTTCTTTAATATTTGCCTTACTCATATTTTAGATCATGCATGCCCAAAGATATGATGCTCGTAGAAACCTTGTTGGACCACCCTCTATCCTACTGAGGATAATGTAGATGGAACTCTACAAGCTTATGGAATACAGACTTGGTCTAGG
This sequence comes from Capsicum annuum, assembly GCF_002878395.1. Classification (NCBI taxonomy): domain Eukaryota; kingdom Viridiplantae; phylum Streptophyta; class Magnoliopsida; order Solanales; family Solanaceae; genus Capsicum; species Capsicum annuum. The sequence goes on from NC_061113.1 coordinate 82,172,774, forward strand.
GCCCCTACTCCGAATTGCACTACCTCTCGTGAAGTTATACCTGTTCCTACTAGTCCTCATCAGACTTTCTAGGCTGATGGTACTTATGTTCCAATGCCTCAAGGTGACATCTCTATTGCAAAGTTTCGCCAGTCGATTTATTTGTTTACTCAGTTGGTGACCTCTCAGTCTCACCAATCAGATTATGTTGGTTTTGTTACTCTTTCTTTTGAGGTCACTAGAATTGACTAGTTTATGAGATTGAATCCCCCAACCTATACTAGCTCTAAGCTAGAGAAGGATTCTCAAGGGTTAATTAATAAAATGGAAAAGATATTCAGGGTGATGCATGCTACTAATTCTGAAGCTGTGGAGTTCTCTTCATATCAATTAAAGGATATATATTATTAGTGGTACGGCAAGTGGGAATAGTTGAGAGGTGATGATACCGAGCTGGTTGGGTGGGAGGAGTTCTCTGCTGCCTTCCTTAATTATTTCTTTTCTCAAGAGTTGGGGGAAGAGAAGACAAAGGATTTTGTGAATCTAAAGTAGGGCAAGATGAGTGTAAAGAAGAATGCCTTAAGATTCCATCAGTTGTATCACTATGCTCTAGAATTAGTTTCTTTTATGAGGGAGATGATGAGGAAGTTTACTTCAGGTTTGTCTTGTGACTTGGTTTTAGTATGTAAGGCTGCTATATTGAATAATGATATAGATATCTCCAGACATGTGGTTTATATGTAGTAGGTAGAGGATAAAAAAAAGCAAATAGATTAAAGAGAGGCAGAATAAAAAGTTTAGATATTTAGAGTAGGGTGAGAGTTAGCAGAATAGTGGGAGAGATGGTAGACAGTGAAGCAAGAAGAAAACTTAGGAAATTTTAGTTCATATTTTTTGGCTAGTGCTCCTTATCCGAAGTCATCCAGTGATCATCGATTTAAGACTAGTAGTGGCCCTAAGGCACAGGGTACCCAGACTTAGGCTATTAAATCTCAGTCGGTCCTGCCATATCCTCCTTGTAGATTTTATGGTCAACTTTACTGAGGTTATCGTTTGAGGGGAGAAATTGATGTTTTAACTATGGACAACTTGGTCATATATAATGGGATTTCCTTACATCCAAGGTAGCCATTAGGTCTATAAAGTTTTGATCGGTACCTCTTTGACTTCTGCACCAAAGGGTGTTACTTTTGGTACTAGCACTGGTCAAAATCATATTTGCTCTTACTACCCATCAGAAATTTGAGGCATCTCCTAATGTTATCACTGGTACGTTAAAGCTTTTATCTTGAGATGTGTATTGTTTGCTTGATCCAGGGTTTACCCTTTCTTATATGACCCCTTATGTGGCTGTGCATTTTGTTTTTAGTCCTGAAAGTATTTTTGACCTCTTTTCTGTGTCTACCTAGTAGGTGATTTTATTATTTCTAGAAAGGTCTATAGGGATTATGTGGTGTCTATCTTTCATAGGGAGGCATTGGAGGATTTGGTAGATCTTGATATTGTAGATTTTGATGTGATCATGTGTATGGATTGGCTCCATTTGTTCTATGCTTCTTTGGATTGTAGGAACCATAAGGTTAGCTTTAAATTTCCTAATAAACCAGTAATTGAATGGGAGAGAAGTTCCTTAGTGCCCAAAGGGAGGTTTATTTCATATCTTAGAGCCCAAAAGTTAATTTCCAAAGGGTGTCTATGTCACCAAATTTGAATAGTTGAATACGGTTATAGTGAAGAATAAGTATCCTTTTCCTATGATTGATGATCATCTTGACCAACTTCAGGGTGCTAGATTTTTCTCTAAGATAGATCTTTGCTTGGGTTAACATCAGTTGAAAATTTGAGAAATTGACATTCCTAAGATATTTTCCCTATCCAGTATGGTCATTATGAATTCCTAGCCATGTCATATGGGCTGACTAATGCTTCAGTTGCTTTTGTGGATCTAATGAACTCGGTGTTTAGACATTTTTCAAATTTGTTTGTAATAGTGTTTATTGATGATATTTTAGGCAATTCTAAAAGTGGGGAGGGTCATGCCAATCACCTCCGAATTGTGTTGAAGAATCTTAAGAATCAGAAGTTGTATGCTAAATTTTCTAAATGTGAGTTCTAGCTGAATGTTATCACTTTTCTTGGGCATGTTGTTTCTAGTGAGAAAATCAAGGTAGATCCACAAAAAGTGTAGGTGGTTAGGAGGTTTCCTAGTCCTACAACTCTAATCGATATTCAGAGCTTCTTAGGGTTGGCTGAGTATTATAGGAGTTTTGTAGAGAGCTTCTCTTCTATTGCTGCTCCATTGACAAATTTGACTCAGAAAATGGTTAAGCTATTTTGTCCAATACTTGTGAGGGTAGCTTTGAGAAGTTGAAGGATAAATTGACTTCTTCAACAGTTTTGACCCTGCCCGGGGATACTGATGGTTTTGTGGTATATTATGATGTGTACCATGTGGGATAGGGTTGTGTGTTGATACAACATAGTAAGGTTGTGGCGTATGCTCCTAAACAACTTAAGGTTCATGAAAGGAGTTGCCGACTCATGATTTAGAGTTAACGGTTGTGGTGTTTGATTTAAATAGTTAACGCCATTATTTGTATGAGGTACATGTAGATATTTATTCAGATCATAAGAGCTTACAGTATGTGTTCACTCAAAAGAAGTTGAATCTTCAGCAGAGGCAATGGCTTGAGTTGCTAAAGGACTATGATATGAGTCTTCACTATCATCTAGGTAAAGCTAATATAGTTGTTGATACTCTTAGTAGGTTGTCCATAGGGAGTTTATCTCACGTGGAAGAGGATAAATGAAGACTAGTGAAGGATATCACTGATTGGCTAATTTGGGAGTTTGTCTTTTGGACTCTAAGAATAGAAATGTGGTTGTTCAAGAAGTGGTGAAATCATCTCCTCATGCTGCGATGAAAGAGAAACAGGTTTTGGATCTTATTTTTATGTAGATTAAGGATGATGTGGGACGACAAATGGTTATGGCCTTTGAGATTGGTAGTGATGGTATTTTAAGGTACCAAGGCAAGTTGTGTGTTCTTGATATTGATGGGCAGAGAGAGAGGATTTTGACTAAGGCTTATGAGATGAGGTATATGGTTCACCCATGCTCGACAAAGATGTATTATAATTTGAAGAAGATCTATTGGTAGAATAATATGAAGAGGGATGTGGCTAACTTCATGTCTAAGATGTATAAAGGGATTGAGTTTCCCTTGTGGAAGTGGGAGATGATCAATATAGATTTTGATACAAGTCTTTCGTGGTACCACAATCAGTATGATTCGATTTGGGTCATTGTGGATAGAATGGCCAAGTCTGCTCATTACTTGCCTGTGAGGACCACCTACTCTGGAGAAGATTATGCTAAGTTTTTCATTGAGGGGATAGTCAGATTGTATAGAGCACTGGTGTCCATTATTTTGGACTAAGGTACGCAATTATCTTCTCACTTTTGGCATTCATTTTAGAGAGGTTTGGGGACTAATATGAACCTTAGCACTTTTTTCCATAATAAAAAAATGGACAAGCAGAACAGACTATTTAGAATTTGGAAAATATGCTAAGGGATTGTGTGATTTACATTAAGGAATGTTCGGTTGATCACTTACCTCTTATTGAGTTTGCATATCATAATAGTTATTACGCTAGCATTAGAATGGTTCCTTTCGAGGCTCTTTATGGGAGGAGTTATAGGTCTCTAATTGGGTGGTTTGAGGTTGGTGAGACTAGATTATTTGGTCCTGACTTAGTTCATCAGGCCATGGAGAAGGTGAAAGTGATTAGGGAAAGACTTAAGACTGCCCAAAGTCACTAAAAGTCTTATGCGGATATAAGGTGAAGGAAGTTAGAGATTTATATAGGTGATTGGGTATTCTTGAAAGTGTCTTCTGTGAAAGGAGTGGTGCGTTTTGGGAAGAAGGAGAAGCTCAGTGCCCGTTATATTAGTCTGTACCACATTTCGAGAAGAGTTGGGAATGTTGCCTATGAATTGGAGTTGCCTGTAAGTTTGGGTTCTCTTCATTCGATTTTCCATGTGTCGATGTTGAAGAAGTATGTGGGTGATCCTTCTTTCGTTATCCCTATGGAGGGTATTGGTATTTTGAATTCCTCATCTTTTGAAAAAGTCCTTGTGGAGATATTAGATAGGCAAGTCCGTAGGTTGAGTACTAAGGATATCGCTAAGGTGAAAGTCCTTTAAAGGAATCAAAAGGTGGAAGAAGCTACTTGGGAAGATAAAGAGGAGGTAAAGTCCAAATATCCATTCTTGTTCCCGGCATTGGATGACAATGCTTAAGGTATGGTTCTCGTTCCTTTTGTTGTGGCCTTTCTAATTATCTCTTGGGTGTGTATGGATTCTTTCTTATTAATGGTGCTAATTGGTATCTTTACTCCTCGTTCGGGGACGAATGATCCTAGGGGGAATGTAATACCCTAGGTTTTAGCCTCTGCAAATTTCTTAAAAACTCTTGTTATCACTACTCAAGCTACAACTCAGGTGATGAGTCGTGAAGACTCCTCACAAGTCATATAGTGCCTACAATAGTTAAACCAGTGTAGGTGCCCAAAGTTTCTATAGTGGTCATATCTAGGACCCTACGAGTCATGGTCACTCAATACGAGCTGTAAGGAGGGACTTGTAGTCCCATTAGTGAGATAGACCTTGGTTACTGTTGTGGTCATAATGGACTCCACGAGTTGTATGGTATGGTCATAAGTCATGATAAAGGACTCGTAACCCAAACATTATGGATACCCCAATTCTCTTCCTAGAGCATGAGTTATGGTGATGACTCGTGCCCAGTCATCACGAGTTATGATGTGACCCATAGCCACTAACAAAAGTTTTCCTACATTTTTAATTAGGGGCACTTTAGTCATTCCCCTTATTCACCAGTTATAACCCACTACCATAAAACACGTAAGGGTCCTTATTGTCATTTAACACACATAAACACTTCTCTCTTCTCTCTAAATCCCCAAGGTCAATTGAAAAATCTAGGGTTTTAAGGATTAATCATCTAGGGCTCAAAGCATGGTTTCTTCTCTAAACTCTTGGAATTTTCAGGCATGTATCTCTTCCCTAAACTTGTATTTTATCATGGCATGTAATGATTTTATATTCATGTGGTTTTAATGGTGGGTTTTGGGATTTAGGTTAAAGGTTTTGGATGGTAATTGTTTAAATGGTATTTCTATGGTTTACATGCATTTTTTTATGCTTTATTGATGGATTTTGAAACTCATTGGGTGCATGGGCATGGTAAATGGAATGGGGGTAATGGATTCCCCATAAACATATGAATTTTAGTATTGGAATTGGTAATAACCTCAACCCACCTTATGAAATTGGTTCTGAAACATGGCTATACGTATAATTTAACAAATTCTTAAACTATTGCATTACAGAAAAGGTTAATGGAATATAAATGGTTTTTAAAAGACTTGGTGGTCATGGATTGATTTAAATTTGAACTTTGAAGTCTTATGGCTAAGGCTAATTGATTTATTTGGCATAATGGAATTGGCTTGCAAGTATAATTAATTGGTATGATTATACCATTTGGTAAATACCTAAATGGATGAATCCTTTGTTAAATGGATGGGTTATGTATAAAGGTTATAATTTGGGCATTAAGGGGGTTGTGTAGCTCGCCGTGGAAGGTGGAGATACTGAGGGGTCTGATACTGGAAATCACATTTGCCGATGTGGGGGCCTTGGTGGCCGTGTGTATAGTTCACACTTTATACCTATACATTTTGGAATGGTTGGAGCCTCAGCGGCTTTGGCCCTTATTTGGATTTCTCTGATAGTAGCTAACACGTGCTGGATCCTTTTCAGCAGGGGGAGCTGCACCCATATCGTCTATGGGTTCCTTTAGTACGATTAGAGCTTCACAGTCCAGGTTAATGATTTTAAATTTCATACTAAACCTTGTTCCCTATCCCAGCATCTTATATATATGTATTCATGCATGAATACAAACATGGACATTGAGTTTGGACATGATCTTGAAATGGAACTATTTTATCCCTATCTTGAGTTACTTGCTAGCGCTCTCCCTATTAACCATTTAGGACGCTAAATTGTTACTTAATGTAGGGTTCGAGATACCTATTTTACCCTTATGCAGGATTAGGTGATCCGAGTTCGTCGGTTGATTCATGGTAAAGTAGTGAGCTTCCATCCTCTGAAAAGGTTGGTCATTCCATCGGTTTCTTTCCATATTTTATAATTGAAGAGTTCATATTAATATTTTTTTTGTCATTATCATTGTTATGATTAGGGGCATATCCTGACCTAGTTTGATATTCGAATTGGGTTAGAGGCTTTTATGGACAATTATGGATTAGGATACTTGTTTGGAATCTTAGACCCTTTGTATTGGTTTATTTATCTTTCATATGTTTGTTTGGATTACTTCTACAATTATACTATATAATGTTTGGATTGGACAGACTATGGGGGTGGTCTCAAGCCCACGGTGCGCTCGAGATACCCGCTATAGCTAAGCCCCGGGACGGATTGTGACAAGACAATAGTTGGAATATGTGTTAAGGACCTTAACCTAGCTTAAAAATGGAAGAAATTGCTCAAAATCAAGAAACCCTAAGCTCCAAGTTTAAAAAAAAAGGTATACACATAGCCCAGGCATTGCACACACGACTAGGTGTCGCATTCGCGCAGTATTTAGAATGACGGTAGGTATCACGATCCCGACATTAGCACAAGATATGCGATACTCGCGATCATGACCAATGATATCCCCATATTCACCATTGAAATCTTCCACCTACTTATATCATGTACAAATTAAAACTATAAATCTACGCTACATTCATATTTGATTGGGTACTATATCTCAACCTTCACCTTTTAGTATATCTATAGATGGAATGATTCAAAATTAATTTTGTCTCCCTAACAAGTCGTTACATTTTACTACCAAAACTACTTTTAACATAAATATAAATCGATAATAATTACTCCATCCATTTTAATTTGCTTTTCTTTTTAATTTTCTTTTAAATGTCTATTTTTTTTCTTTTGGCAACTCTTCCATTTAAAATTTTTCACATGACATATTTAATACGACATCCTCTATTTCCTCTCGGAGCAAGTTGTTGTTCATATAAATACTAAAATCAACCTTAAGCATGGTATAAATGCTAGAATCAACCTTCACGGAGTAGGCATTCACACGGGATGGTCGTAGTCAATTTCTTAGTCTATAATGGTAGACACATTGTCCTTCTCAAGTGGATTAGCTTGTTGTACAACTGCTAGAGCAACAGCTGTTGCTGCTTCGGTTACTATATGGATGGCTAGAGCTTGTTGAGCTGCTATTTGTGCCATGATAACCTGATTCACAATAAAACAAGCAAACTTGTCATAAAATAGAAAAGACTTAATCACACTAATCACCAATATGTGTTTTTAGACTACATTCCCCCACAACGGCATTAGAATTTCCTCAAAATTACATCTTAATATGATGTAACACGGTTATATGAAAATATGGTTACCCAATAAAAGGTTGGTGTCGAATCCCACATAAATTTGGGAGAAAAACTACAAATTGAACGGGTGTCAGATTGACATTTTGATTTTTATTCTGTAAGGATATAAAAGATTTTGTTTATAACTTTCTACTAAAATTGTTGTAATGCTTTGGATTGTAAGTATATGATTAAAGAGCTAAGGTTGTGACCCCTCACTACAATGCACCATTCTTTAATTTTCATGTAATTATGGATAATTGGATTATAGATATGCACTTAATTCCTTCACCACCAATTAGATTTTTTCAAGAGTCAAATGATTTATCTCAATATGATGTTCCTATAACTATATAAGTTACTTAGATAAAAACAACTGATTATGCCATGTAAATTAACTTATTCCTAAGAAAATCTGTGAAACAAGAACTAGCACATTGAGTTCATGCAAGCTACATCTACTAAGTAATAATTAACTTTTCCAAGCAACACTAAAATACTACGGTGCAGATTTAATGTTTGTATCCATCAACTTATCAAGAAAAAGAAGTTTGGTACCCTAATTACCCAAAAACATTTAACATATAAAAATCTATGGATGTTATAACCGATTGGGTTCACAACCTCTGTATAGGATTTAACTAATCCTAAATAAACAAAATAATAAAAAGAATTGAACGAAGTCATAATATTTACTTTGAATAAAAGATGAAACAAATAATGTGAAAACTAGTGACAGGAGTAATGCTAAACTATACCTATGAAAACCTAAAAAATAATTTGTGACTCTTTGAAGACTTTGCCCTTTCTTCTTCAGTAAAGTGGAGCCCAAATAAATTATAGATTAGGCCAAACATAGTTTTGGAGGCTCTTACTAGATAGGGTGGCAGGCATTATAAAAATCCCATGAGAATTATATATATGACCTACAGATTTGAAATCCTAACAAACTCAAATTGCTTACTGAGAGGCAACGACATCTATGATCTTATTCACAGGTACATTGATCCACAATATACGTATGGACTTTAATCCCATCATTGATTATGCCTTAGGATTTATAAGCACCCACCATGGATTGACCATAGCCTGATCAATGGTCGGTAGGTTCAACCATAAATCTTTATGTCAGTCTGCTCTTCTCTAAATGTATGGACTGTGAACATAATATATGGTATGTACTTTCTTAGATTGAATCTCTATATACTTCTCTCTGTACTTCTTTGGGACTATTTTATTATGGGATCCACATGCCATATTTCAATCCACAACTGTGTGTACTCTCTTTTTTAGCAATTCATCATGTTTTTCTCCTTTTGACCAATCTAACTCCTAAAACCTACACAACAACATCATAACACTACAATGAAAAATGACATATAAAATTAAAGTAAAAGACATCATATAAATTCTTATTTCGAGGCACGTCAAAGTTCTTGATACCTTATCCAAGGAACCATAAAGCATTCTCTGTAGTGATCCTAGGAAAATATGGATGTGTAATAGAAAATATTGAAATAGGAAACAATATCATGAAAATAGAAAGATGGCTTCTAAAAATGTTATTGAGAACAATAAACAACAAAAAAAGTTTGAAACCAAATAAGGAAGATGGCGGCTAAAAAAATTAGTTTAGAAGAAGACAGCTTAAATACATGAGGGGATCACAGGAGTCTTTAGGATTCCTATCCTCATCTCTAGAAAGGGATTGGTCCAAAGCCCATTCAATAGTATTATCATCATCATCCTTGACCTCAATAATATCCTAGGATGTTAGAGTACAAGCCCTACTAATTTTAATATTATACTCTATTGATTGCCTATCTGTGGAACAAGTAAGTAAACGTGGTTCACAAAAGTAAAAGCTGAACACAATGCTTTTACGTGAAAAAAACCCGACTCAAGAAAGGTGTAAAAAACTATGACCTGTACCTCTACAGGATTTAACCCAACTTCACTATAACTCTTGAGCCTGAACAACCAACAAAATTACAAAACTTCTTGTAAACTAGGAAGTAAAACTTCTAACTCCTATAACTACAAAAACACAAATCTTTCCAAGATAAGTCTTCCCAAGTCTTCAAGTTTCCCAACTTGAAGACATAACTCCTAACTCATTTTATAGATCACTGAGAATAGAATAACTCATTACAACTCAAAAAACCTACCTACTACAAATAGTCTAATACTTGTTAAATAAGGGACCAGGCTCTTCTTCAAGTAAGTAAACTGTTTTGTTGATTATTGATTATACTGTCAGTGCATGAGTCAATGCTTTGAAAGTCTTTTCTTCTATTTAAGCCAACACCTGATAGAGTCCTTTAGTTGATGTATATTTCTATCCTCACTAGGACTCCCAGGTAGTTTCACTCATTCTTTACTGCCTTCTCTCCCTCTTATCATTTGAGCAGGACTCTTCTTGATTATCTCATAATTTGTGCAAGACTTTTTGTTCGACTGAACATTTTAAAGATTTTTTGTTCAACTCAACTTCTACTTAACTTTTTGTTCAACTCAACTTTTATTATAATAAGTGTTATCCACTCCTATTTTGCACGCAGAGTCATCTTTTCAATAACTTGCCTGCAACTTTGTTCACTTGGATGGAACAACGTGCACAACATGTTTCATTCACATATCCATCATCAAAACTTCACAGTCCCTAAAAAATTCCCTCTTTTTCATGATGACAAACTTAGCAGCTCAGCACCCAGTTATTCAATCCTGTTGTACCCAGTAAAGGATTCAAAATAGAAAATCATAGAATGAAACAAGTTAAGTTAGTTGGGTTATAAGCACTGTATAATCTGTTCTTCCCCCTTTTGACATCATCAAAAAGCTGGAACACTAAGTGAAAATAGTTTAATAATTCATGGCCACTGGGGCTATCACTAAAACAATCAAGAATCAAAGCAAGAGAATAACCATACATTAAGAAAACAGAAGTAGAACACATTAAGTAGAAGAAAATCTATTTCAGTCATAAGACAAGGTACAATTATCATAAACCAATATTAGCATCAAAAAAGAAACAGTTTGAACCAAAAGACAGTAAGGAAAGATTCCTAAGGCACTAAGAAGGGCTTAAGTGAATGATGAACAGGGGATAAGGGAGGTTAGTTTCCTAATGATATCAGCATTGCCAGCTCTTTCCTTTTCCAAGGTAGCTGAGAGGGAAGTAATTTGAGCTTGAAGGACCTGTTTCTCCTCTTCATGAGTAGACTGGGCAACTTTCAGTGCAGCTTGTGCCACTTCTACTTTAACTTGCTTGACAGCAAGAGCATTTCTCAACTATTTCATGGGGTTGTCAACACCCTCAAAGAAACAGATAACATAGAATGGTTCACAGATCCAATAACATCCTTTGTGGTCTGCAGTGACCATACTTTGACAGGAACATAAAAATTCTCAAAAATAGGTGCAAGCCAAAACTTATATAGAAAGCATAGCCATTTGTATCTTTGACTAGAACCCTTTGTATGTGTTTGATGATGAGTCGGGGAAGATCTATTGGTATTTCAGAATCTAACGGCTACATTAAGGTAAGATCAAGGAAATTGGAAACTATTCTCCTTCCATATATATAAAGGATCATTTTGTGAACCACATCAAAATAGAGCTGATAGAGGGGAGACATCTCATTCTTTAGGACCCTACGATGAGAAAGAAGAAGGGGAATTCCAAAGAATTTCCTGGAAATATCAAGAGTTGATGGAAGATTATCAAGAGAAGGCCAAGCACCCCTCACATAATATCCCCAACCTCTTGAAGAAATATGCAGAATTCTACCCAGATCAGCAGGAGAAAGGTTTATGGTATTCCCATGACCAGTGGTTGAGACCATCTCCCCAATGGCAACTCCATTTATGTAAAACTCATAGACTTTATTTTTTCCAAACTTTCTTTGTTGATCGTGTTGCAAAAATAGATGTGATCACCCCTATGCTCTCAACTTGGTGATCAAGATATCCATATCAAGACCCCCAAAACTAGTAACAACTCTACCCCTAGCCAACTTTCATTTTTAAAAGTGAAGAACATGATCTGACAGAGAAGCATTGTCAGCAGGAGTATCAACATCAATATCAAAGTTAATATCTGGATCAATATTAGTAGAAGGACCAGGAGAAGTATCAGGAAGAAATTCAGAGTCAGATTTAGATGAGTCAGAAAGAACAGGTTTGGTTACTCGTTTCTTTAGACGTGAAACAGACTTTGATGAATCTTTAGAGAAAGTAGAGGCTTTGACTGTAGGGTGGATTTTGAGGATGAGGAAGTTTTGGAGTTTCATGAGGTAATGATGGTTTTGGAGTTTTAACAATAATGTGCTTTAATTTTCTTTTGGAACGAAGGAGAATATCAGGAGATAAATCACAAAGAGGTAGAAAAGCAGAAGGAGCTACCCGTTTCTTTTTATTAGCACGAGGTGCTTCTTCCAAGGAAGCCTCTTCTTATTTCTTTTTCCCCTAGCATATGGAGTACGAGGAGTAGGGTGAACAGTGGAGGGTTAAACAAGGGAGGGTTTGACTCGTACATTATCAACAACATTAATAGAGGTGAGAGAGGGTTTTCCTTTAATCTTAGATCTGCTTTATCTAGGAACCAAGTTAGCAATAGGGATATCATCTTGATCAAGGATCTAAAGAGGGACAGGAGGTAGAAGTGAGGGTATAAATAATGGTGGAGGATTATCAAAGAATTATGAAAAAAGGGTTTTTAGGGTTTTGAACATTTCAAAATCTGATAACTTGATTGTGATGGGGGGAGATGAGTGGAGGTAGGGTGATGTTTGCGTGAAGTAAATGGTTGTGGAAGTATCAGTGGTGGATTTAGTGAATTTATTCGAGGACGATGATTCCATCGTAAAATTTGTGCTGCCCAGTGATTTCTTTGTAGAGATAAGAGTGATGAATGAGGATAAAGGGAGAAAACGTATTTAAGAAGGAGAAGAGGAAGATGAATCGTGGATGAGTTGTATTTGGAAAAGGAAACTTAATGATGACTTGGTTCAATTCTGATGAGAAAGGACTGACCGCCTTTTTGAAAAAGAAGGTTTTTGGATTTTTGGTGGCATAGGGGTAATGGAAGGAAACATGTAGATAACCTATTTCTCTTCAAACTACTATGGCAAACAATAATCATACTTGGTTTCTAACTAATCAAATGAATAAAATTGCCTTGATGTTCCAATCTAACTGCAAAATTAATACATAGCTGAGTCAATTTACCTTACAATTTTGGAATTAGGATACACAATAAACATGTGTGAGACTGAATTACTCAATAATCACTTAAGAGAAATTTATACTAGTCAATCATTGAGGGAGATTTATATAATTTTAATTATCCCGAAGGCTAACCTGTTCTTTTCAAAGTGTTATCTACTCAAAGACTTAGTAAATATATCAGTAATTTGTTCCTCAGTAGAACAAAACATAATTGATATATGACCCTTTTCAACATTATCTCTAAGAAAGTGATGTATAATATCAATATGCTTGGTTGTTTTTATGTTGAATAGGATTTTTAGCTATGTTAATAGCACTTGTATTATCACAAAAAATGAGAACACAACCAAAATATATACCAAAATCCATAAGTTGTTACTTAACCCATAGCAATTAAGCACAACAAGAACCTGCAACAACATATTCATCTTCAGTAGTAGACAAGGCTACTGAATTTTGCTTCTTAGTGGACCAGGTAATCAAACATGATCCAAGAAAGTGTGTCATGCCTGTATTGCTTTTCCTGTCTACCAAATATCTTGCATAATCAGCATCAGAGTATCCTACCAAATCAAAGTTACTACCTTTAGGATACCATAATCCAAGATCACTGGTTCCTTTCAAGTATCTGAAGATTCTTTTTTATAGATTTTAGATGTGATTCTTTTGGCTTTGCTTGAAACCTAGAACATAGCCCTACACTAAACACAATGTTAGGCCTACTTGCAGTGAGGTACAACAATGACCCTGTCATAACTCTGTGCATCTTTTGCTCCACATCAGAAAATGTTTAATCTATATCAAGCTTTATGGAAGTGGCAATGGGAGTACTGATTTATTTTGCCTCCTCCATAGAGAATCTTTTGAGAAGATTTTTGGTATACTTCCGTTGATGGATCATTGCCCCTGATGCTGACTATTTTATTTGTAAATCCAAGAATTAATTCAGCTCTCAAATCATGCTCATCTCAAATTCACAGCTCATGAGTTTGGCAAACTCATGAGTCATATTTATGTTGGTTGAGCCAAATATAATGTCATCTACATATACTTGCACAACTAATAAATCCTTTTCATTAGTTTTTAAGAAAAATATATTGTCAATTTTACCTCTAGTATGCCCATGTTCCAGTAGAAATTTTGATAATCTCTCATACCAGCCCCTTGGTGCTTGTTTCAACCCATACAAAGCCTTATCCAGTTTATACACATGATCAGGAAACTCCTTGTTTTCAAATCCTGGAGGTTGCTTAACATAAACTTCCTCCTTAAGAATTCCATGTAAGAATGCACTCTTTACATCCATATGATAGAGAATAAACACCATATAAGCAGCAAAGGCAACAAGTAATCTTATAGCTTTAAGTCTTGCTATAGAAGCAACAGTCTCATCAAAGTCAATTCATTCTTCTTGGTTGTATCCTTGAAGCACCAATCTTGTATTGTTTCTTATGACTATTCCATGCTCATCAACTTTATTTTTGTACACCCACTTAGTCCTAATTACTGATCTATCTTCTGGGATAGGAACTAAGTGACATACCCTGCTTCTCTCAAACTGAATTAATTCTTCCTGCATGGCTATGATCTAATCAGCATCAAGCAGAGATTCAATTACCTTCTTTGGCTTAATATCTGACAAGAATGCCTTGAAGGCACACATACTTCTCAATCCAGGCCTTGTGGTGATCCCAGATGTGAGATCGGTAAGAACATTCTCAATGGGGTGTGATCCTTGATACTTGAATCCTTTTGGGATCAAGCTTAGTGAGCTACTAGGATCACTGCTAATGTTCTGAGATGGGGTAATTTGTGTCTCATTTCCCCCTGTCACTGTGCCTTCAGCTTTAGTTCCTTCTATTAAATTGCCTCCATGTTTGGTAGCTCCAGTTGAAGAACCATGTTGTGTAACCTATTTCTTAGTATCACTTCCTTCCTGCAGGTTAGTCTTAACACAGGATTTATCAAAGATCACATGCATGCTTTCTTCAACATAGTTAGTTCTGTTGTTTAAAACCCTATAAGCCTTACTATGAAGAGAATAACCTAGGAAGATTCCCTCATTACTTTTAGCATCAAATTTTCCCAGATTATTTTTTCCATTATTGTGTATAAAACAGTTACAACCAAAGATTCTAAAGTGAGAAATGTTAGGCTTCCTTTCTTTCAGTAATTCATAGGGAGTCTTCTCTAACATAGGTCTAATCATGCATCTATTTATGATATATGTTGCAGTGCTCATTGCCTCAGCCCAAAGATTTTTAGCAATATTTGTTGCAAGCATCATTATTCTAGCCATATCTTCCAAGGTTCTATTTTTTCTTTTCACCACTCCATTTTGTTGTGGTATTCTAGGACTTGAGAAGTTATGATCTATACCATTTGCTGAACAAAATTCCAAGAACTTTACATTCTTAAATTCTGTACCATGGTCAGACCTTATAGAAACTAATGAAGTGCCCAGTTTCTTTTCAATTTTCTTAATAAAGATTTCAAAGACATCAAAGGCATCTTCTTTATTGGCTAGAAACAAAGTCCACGTGAATCTGGAATAATCATCAATAATTACAAAAACATACCTTTTTCCACCTCTACTTTGAAGTCTCATGGGTCCATATAAGTCCATATGAACCAGGTCAAGGCACTTGGTGGTGCTCACATGGTTCTTTGACATAAAAGAAGATCTTACCTGATTTCCCCTTATACATGCACTACATAACTTTTCATCCTTGGACTTAGTCTTGGGCAATCCTAATACCATGTCTTTGGAGGAAAGTAAGTTTAGTTGTTTCAGACTTGCATGACCAAGTCTTCTTTACCAAAAGAGGGGATCATTTTCTATAGCACTTAGAAAAGTTAAATTAGGTCCTGGTAAATTCATGATGTCAACTGTGAATACATTTCTGTATCTCCTTGTAGTGAGCACAATCTCTTTGGTGAACATTCTTTTGACTTTGACTCCTGCAACAGTAAAAATAACTTTATTACCTTTGTCACACAGTTGTAAGATGCTCAGCAGGTTATGCTTTAATACTTCTACAAGATGAACATCCTCCAATGCTTTTGACTTAGATGAGACAATATTTCTAACTCCAGTAATGATTCCCTTTTTTCTATCACCAAAAAAAACTCCTCCTTCATCTATTTTGAAGAGTATTCAGAAATTTTTCTTATCACCAGTCACGTGTCTTGAGCAAGCACTGTCTAAGTACCAGTGTCTTTTGCTTCCTTTTACCTTCTCCTGGTTAAGAAATCAATGGTTAGACTTAGAAAACTAGACAAGCTTGGGTCCTATTTCATGAGTAAAAGGATAAATTAAATTTCTTCTAGTCCATGCAGGCAACATGTAGTGCAACCTGTTTCTCTGACCAGAACTGGTTTTGTTCTTTTTGGTCTGAGAAAATCTGTAAGCCAGGTTTTGACTGTTTGATTTGCTTTTTGCAGCTACTGGACATTCTGTCACGACCTGAACCAGGGGCTCGCCGTGACGAGATTTTAAACCATGGAGGCCCAAAACACCCCTATCTGTCTGGTAATTATGCACCTAATTCATATGATCAAAGTAATGTGGAAGAAACATGATAATTTGGAAACATGGTCATAAATATGAAAAGAAACAATAACGGGGAGATAAGGTTCCCCCAACATCAATCAACCTCTAAGAAACTGTCTGCAAAAATCTCTAACAAATGACTGAGTCAAGTAACCATATATAAATTGGGACAAGGCCCCCTGTAGACCCCAAAATTGAATATAAGATAAAAGGACTGCAGGATATAAGACGTTCTGAAACACAGAAGGCTCAACACTTGTCTCTGCAACTCTGTCTGAAGGATCTACTGATTCTCTTGACCCCTAGACTGGGCCTCTGAACTTGAGAGGTTGGAGAGGGAAGGGGGTCAGCATAAAAGTACTGGCACGCAGAGATATCAAAACAAAATATAATATTCTTACAAAATGTAGTTGAGAGCCATTATAAAGCAATTTTGTATCAAATCATTTGAAAACACATGGGTGTAATGAAATGGTTTTCTCAACAACAATGAAATGCAACTGAGCTAGGTGAAATACCGTACATAATTTACACCAACTGTCTAACCTCAGTTGTCGTCGAGATTAGAGTATAAGTTAGGGAGAGACACACAAGATTACATAGCATGGTGTCTCGACCCAATAGAAGTGCCCAAGATCACTTAGCCAGGGCTCCTACCTATAGTCCCAATTTGGGAATGACATAAAGTCAAGTACATAAGATCACTTAGCCTGGTACCAAATCTCTGTGTCGGAAAACACGTTTTCCAGCGATGAGCCCTTACACTCAAACGCCTTCTTTGGGCATCCACCTATCTCATGTAAAATCGATGCATTAAAATTTTATCCGATTCAATCACATATGATATTCTGTAAGGTATCGTCATACCCGACTTGCAAGTCCTCAATATCACTTCCTATATGCATAATCATGTAAAAACTAAGGTGCTTCATCATTTACAAGTGGAGAACAATATTTATTTCAAATTCATGCTCTCTTTTGTTGATCACAATATTATATGAGGTATTAAGACATTATAATGGGAATTCGAAAGCAATTTATCATTCATATTTATCAAACTTCCATGGAAAATCTCAAATCACATATGCATGGTTTCAACCATTAAAGTATATAGGCAAACAATTCCCATGACATAAAGTAAATGACTTAGAAATCATATTGAAAGCAAGTTATTAGCATTTGATTGAAAACCCCCATTTAAAAGCATGCATGTTCATAAAAACTACACCCATGAGATTTTAGGATAACCCCACGTACATCTATTTCCAAGGATAATAGATGTTTCTTGAAGCTTGCGGATTGGTGATTCCAAATATGTAATTATCTTTGAAAACCTATGGTCGAATCTTGAACTATTTGTTTTTTTATTTTGAAACCCTAAGGAGAATCTTTGAGCACTTTTGATGAATAAAGGTATATTTTGGGGTCCTTGGAACTGAATTTCGTGTTTTAGGGCTAAGTAAGGGTGGAAAAGGACCACTTTGTCCCCAAAACGGAGTGTTTAAGTCACTTAAATTCTTTACATAGGCGCCGCCCATCCCATTGCCTATGTTTACAAAGGCGCTGCCTAGGTTATCGCCTATGTTTACATAGGCGCCGCCTAGGATATCGCCTATGTTTACATAGGCACCGCCTAGGCTATTACCTATACTTTCCAGTGGCCATGGGCTATTGGTTAGACGATGCATATCACTTTGAAAGTCCATAACTTCTTGCTCGAGTGTCGAATTTTAGAAAAATTGGTATTGTTGGAAAGCTAACTCAAATACCTATCATTTGACACATAGTAGGCTTCCAAATTCTACATATATATAGAGTTATGGTCGATGGAAGCTGATATACTTTACAACGTCCACTAAAACTTAGTCGATTGAAATAGTTTCAACTCATCCATGAGTTGAAGGACCTCTATGGTCTAAATTCAAGCTTGAATGGATTCATATGCTACAGTAATAATTAACATGCTGTATTGGCATAGAATTTTATGGCTTCGGGATTATCAACCCATCAAAATCATGGTATTTATTGTAGCCCAAAATATGGGCCATTACATTATCCCCCCCTTAGGATCATTCATCCCCGAATGATGATGCAGGACAAAAATAGACACAATTTCAAGCATAATAAAGGACTAGGAAAGATAAGATAGGAATAGTACCTTCTGTCTCATCCTCCATCGAAGCAAATAAATTGGGATATCTAATTCTCATGTCATCTTCTGACTCCCAAGTTGCTTCTTCGACTTTTTAATTCTGCCACAATACCTTTGCAGAGGCTATTTTTTTGCGTCTCAGCTTTCAAACTTGGCGATCTAAAATTTCAACGAGCTCTTCTTTGTAAGACAAGGAGTCTGTCACTTTGATACCCTCTACTGGCAATACCATAGAATGATCTCCAATGCATTTCTTCAACATGGATACATGGAATACTGAATGAATGGAATCCAAACTTGCAGGCAATTCTAGCTCATATGCAACTGTACCAATCTTTTTCAGAATTTGATATGGCCCTACATAGCGAGGGCTTAATTTACCCCCTTTTCAAAACCGCATAACTCCTTTCATAGGAAAAACCTTGAGAAATACCCAATCACCAACTTCAAACTCTAGTTCTCTTCTCCGAACATCGGCATAGGATTTCTGATGACTCTGAGCAGTCATGAGTCATTCTCTAATGATCTTCACTTTCTCCATCGCCTGATAAATAAGATCAGGCCCATACAACTGAGTCTCACCTACTTTATACTATCCTATCGGAGACTTACATCTCTTCTCATACAAAGCCTCAAAATGAGCCATCTCTATGCTGGTATGGTAACTATTATTGTAAGCAAATTCAACCAGTGGTAGGTGATCTACCCAACTACCTTTGAAATCAATGATGCATGCCCTCAACATATCTTCGAGGGTCTGAATGGTACGCTCAGCTTGCCTATTCGTCTGAGGGTGGAAAGCTATGCTCAAATTCACTTGTGTACCTAAACCCTTCTGAAAGGATCTCTAGAACTGAGATGAAAACTGCGTACCTCTATTGGATATAATGGACACTGGTGCCCCATGCAATCGAACTATCTCTTCAATGTAAATCTTAGCATAAAACTCTCTCGAATAATTAGTCCTCACAGACAAAAAGTGGGCTGACTTTGTCAACCGATCTACAATCACCCATACAGAATCATACTGGTTTTGGGATCTCGGAAGTCCTATAATGAAGTCCATGTTTATCATCTCCTACTTCCATAAAGGCAGGGCTATCTCTTGGGAAGTACCACTTGGCCTCATGTGTTCTACCTTCACTTGTTGACAGTTCAAACACTTGGACACAACATCAGCTACATCACGTTTCATGTTATTCCATTAATACAAGGTTTTCAGATCATGGTACATCTTAGTAGAGCCTGGGTGAATGACATACCTCGAAGTGTGCACCTCATTATGGATTCTTTCCCATAGCCCATCAACATTCAGAATGCACAACCTATCCTAAAATCTCAGAATACCATCACCACCAATTTCAAATGACATAACCTTTTATTGACCTACATCTTTCTTTATTTGCATCAAGATGGGATCTTCAACCTGCTTCTCCTTAACTTCAGCACAAAGGGATGACTTAGCTAACTCATGAACAATTACCTCTCCACCTTTGGAATCTAAGAGTCACACTCCCAGATTTGCAAGGCAGTGAATATCCTTCACCATCTCTTTCTTTCCTTCTTCTACATGAGAAAGGTTGCCCGTAGACAACCTGCTAAGGGCATTGGCTACAACATTTGCCTTGCCCGAATGGTAATGCAGACTCATATCATAGTCTTTCAAAAGATCCATCCAACGCCTCTGCCTGAGGTTCAATTCTTTTTGTGAGAAAACATACTGCAAACTCTTATGGTCAGTATAAATATCAACATGCACTCTATGGAGATAGTGCCTCCAGATTCTAAGTGTAAACACCACGACTGCTAACTCTAAGTCATGAGTGGGGTAATTGCGCTCATGCACCTTTAACTGCCTAGATGCATAAGCTATTACCTTACCACGCTGCATCAATACACAACCAATTCCCATATGGGACGCATCACAATAAACCACAAAATCATCTACACCCTCGGGAAGGGTCAAAATAAGAGTAGTAGTCAACTTGTCCTTCAACTTCTCAAAATTGTTTTCACACAAGTCAGACCATACAAAATTTATTTTTTTTTGAGTTAGTTTAGTAAGCGGAGCAGCTATGGAAGTAAAACTCTCTAAGAACCTTCTGTAATACCCCGCCAAACCCAAGAAGCTCCGAATATCAGTTAGAGTCGTGGGTTTGGGCCATTTTCTCACTGCTTCAACTTTTTGGGGATCCACTTTTATCCCGTCACTGGACACAATATGCCCCAGGAAGGCAATAGCATCTAACCAGAATTCACAGTTAGAAAATTTGGAATACAGCTGATGATCCTTAAGGGCCTAAAGAATAATTCAGAGGTGATTGGCGTGATCCTCGTTACTCTTAGAATAGATCAGAATATCATCAATAAATACAATGACGAACAAGTCAAGAAACTGATGGAACACTCTATTCATAAGATTCATGAAGGCTGCAGGGGCGTTAGTCAACCCGAAGGACATGACTAAAAATTCGTAGTGACCATATCGAGTTTGGAAGGGTGTCTTGGGTATGTCTGATTCCCTAAATTTCAATTGATGATAGCCCAAACGAAGGTCTATTTTTGAAAAATACTTGGCAACCTGAAGTTGGTTAACAAGGTCATCAATCCTAGGAAGAGGATATTTACTTTTAATCGTGACCTTATTCAACTGACGGTAGTCTATGCACATCCGAAGGGGCCCATCCTTCTTTCGCACGAAGAGCATGGGTGCACCCCATGGGGAAACACTATGATGAATAAAACCTTTGTCTAGGAGGTCTGCAAGCTATTCCTTTAAATATTTTAGTTCCGCGTTAGCCATTCTATATGGCGGAATAGAATTAGGACGAGTGTTTGGCAATACATCAATGCCAAAATCTATATCCCTATCAGGAGGTATCCGTGGGAGATTTTCAGGAAAGACTTCTGGGAATTTATTCACTACAGGGACTGACTGCAGAGGAAGGTTTTCAACTTTAGAATCTTTTACTCAGATTAGATGATATATACAACCTTTGGAGATAAGCTTTTGAGCTCTAAGATAAGAGATAAAGTGACCTCTAGGTTCCACAGAACTCCCTGCCCATACAATTGGTGTCTCATTCGGGAAAGAAAAAGTGACCTTTTGGGTTCTGCAATCAAGGGTGGCATAACACGAATGGAGCCAGTCCATCCCAAGGATGGCATCAAAATCTATCATATACAGTTCTATAAGGTCTACCACAGTTTCCCTACTATGAATAGACACGACACAATTTCTATACACCCTTCTAGCAATAACAGAATCACCTATAAGAGTAGAAACAGAGAAGGGTTCTACAATAACTTTGGGCTCAAACCCGAAACCAACAGCCACATAAGGGGTCATATAAGATAAAGTAGACCCAGGATTAAGCAATACATAAACATCACAACAAAAGATTCGTAACATATCGGTGACAACATCTGGTGAAGCTTCCGCCTCCTGGCGGTTAGTCAAAGAATATAACCGGTTGTGACCGCTCTCGCTAGATAAAGGGGCACCCTTAGAAAACAGAGCTGTGGAGGTGGCTTGGGACTTAGCCCCCCCTCCCCCCCCCGCCCCCCACATATTTCCTCCTGCAGAAGGACAATCTCTCTAAAAGTGACCCACTTTGCCACAAGTATAGCAGTTTCTCCCTTCAAACTAGTACTTCCCTAGATGATTCCTTCTGCAAACCTAGCACCACGGATAAGTACGATGCTGATATGCTACACTGCCCTGAGACTGTGTACCTAGAGCTTTGGATCCGTGAAGAGTCTAAAAACTCAGAGTTTGTCTGTCTGTCAGTGGTCTGGGTGCTGGCTGCTGACTGCAAATTATTCCAAAACTTCTTCTTCTTTGACCACTTATTACCCCAGTTACAACTCTGCAGCTGACTCTGGTGCTGGTCCGTAGATCTAGCTCTCTTAGCCTGTCTGTCTTTCTCTCTAGATTCAGTAATCTTTTTTTTCTTCTCTTCCACCTGCTGCATATGAACGGTCAGTCAAGCAAAGTCAAACTCCTTATTCAACATAGCCCCCTGGAACTCAAGTACGAGGTTATCAGTTAGGCCAGATGCAAATTTTCTCATCCGATCTCTCATATTACTAGTCAACTCTGGTGCATAGCAGGCTAGTTTATTAAACTTCAAAGTGTACTCTTGGACACTCATACTTCCCTACTTCAGATTCATGAACTCTTCCGCTTTGATCTCCCTCAAATCCAGAGGAAAGAATCGATCAAGGAAAGCTTCCACAAATTTGCCCCAAACTGTGGGCTCAGCACTTTCACCTTTTGCATCTTCCCAGTCGGCATACCACTGATTCGCAACGTCCTTGAGCTGATAAATTGCTAGATCCACCCCTTCAACCTCATCCACATGCATCACCTTAAAGATCTTTTCCATCTCATCCACGAACACCTGTGGATCTTTCTCCACCTTGGTGCCAGTGAACTTAGGTGGGTTTATCTTCATGAAATGTCTAACTCTAGTAGCCTCAGACGTAACAGATGCAGACCAACATCTTTTGATCGTTGAGCCTGGTTAGCTACCAACTGTGTCAGCATATGAATGGACCGTCTGAATTCTGCATTTGAAATATCTCCCTGAGCAGTTGGGGGACGGTTGGCATTAAATTACAGAGCCCGAAGTGGACTGGTCGGGACTGGAGGGACTCCTATAGTAGGGATAAATTTTAGAGTATGAGCCCTGTTATGGGTCTGCATCCCATGGGTGGGACGGATCTCATCTGCCTGAGCATTCTGATCGATGATACGACGTGGAGGCATAACTGTGTTTCTAAAACACAAGTGATCATTAATTAGGGGACAGTTCAGACTCTGAAGTACGAACTAAATCACAAAGAAGGGAAATATTTTCTAAATGCCTAGTAGTCCCCTTCTTATAAGTGTGGCGCGCTACACACCCATAAATAGGACTCTACCCGACTTAATTTTACAGAAATCCTGGGACCATGAACCGTGCTTTGATTCCAAGTTTGTCACGACCCGAACCAGGGCCTGGCCGTGACGACCATTTTGAACCATGGAGGCCTGAAACACCCCTATCTGTCTAGTAATCATGCACCAAATTCATATGATCAAAGTAATGCAGAATAAATATGATAATTCGGAAACATGGTCATAAATAAAAATAGAAACAATAACGGGGAGATAAGGTTCCCCCAACATCATTCAACCTCTAAGAAACTGTCTGCAAAAATCTCTAAGAAATGACTGATTCAAGTAATAAATTGGGACAAGGCCCCCAGTAGACCCCAAAACTAAATATAAGATAAAAGGACTACAGGACATAAGACCTTCCGAAACATAGAAGGCGCACCACTTGTCTCTGCAACTCTGTCTGAAGGATCTACTGATTCTCTTGATCCCTAGACTGGGCCTCTGAACCTGAGAGGTTGGAGAGGAGAGGGGGTCAGCACAAAAGTATTGGCATACAGAGATATCAAAATAAAACATAATATTTTTACAAATTGTAGTTGAGAGCCATTATAAAGCAATTTCATATCAAATCATTTGAAAACACATGGGTGAAATGCAATGGTTTTCTCAACAACAATGAAATGCAAATGAGCTAGGTGGAATATCGTACATAATTTACACCAACTGTCTAACCTCGATTGTCGTTGAGATTAGAGTATAAGTGAGGGAGACACACACAAGATCATATAGCATGGTGTCTCGACCTATGGTAGTGCCCAAGATCACTTAGCCCGGGCTCCTACCTATAGTCCCAATTTGGGAATGACATAAAGTCAAGTACATAAGATCACTTATCCTAGTACCAAATCTCCATGTCAGCAAACACGTTTTCCAGCGATGGGCCCTTACACTCAAATGCCTTCTTCGAGAATCCCCTATCCCATGTAAAATCAATGTATTCAAATTTTATCTGATTCAATCACATATCATATTCTGTAGGGTATCGTCATACCCGACTTGTAAGTCCTCATATCACTTCCATATATGCATAATCATGTAAAAACTAAGGTGCTTCATTATTTACAAGTGGTGAACAATATTTATTTCAAATTAATGCTCTCTTTTGTTGATCACAATATGATATGAGGTATTAAAACATTATCATGGGAATTCAAAAGCAATTTATCATTCATATTTATCAAACTTCCATGGAAAATCTCAAATCACATATGCATGGTTTCAACCATTAAAGTATATAGGCAAACAATTCCCATGACATAAAGTAAATGACTTAGAAATCATATTGAAAGAAAGTTATTAGAATTTGATTGAAAACCCCCATTTAAAATCATGCATGTTCATAAAAACTACACCCATGAGATTTTAGAATAACCCCACGTACCTCTATTTCCAAGGAAAATAGATTTTGCTTGTAGCTTGTGGATTGGTGATTCCAAATATGTAATTATCTTTGAAAACCTACGGTCGAATCTTGAACTATTTGTTTTTTTTTTTAATTTTGAAATCCTAAGGAGAATCTTTGAGCACTTTTGATGAATGAAGGTGTATTTTGGGGTCCTTGGAACATAATTTCGTGTTTTAGGGCTAAGGGTGGAAAAGGACCACTTTGTCCCCAAAACGGAGTGTTTAAGTCACTTGAATTTTTTACATAGGCGCCGCCCATCCCATTGCCTATGTTTACATAGGCGCCGCCCATCCCATTGCCTATGTTTACATAGGCGCCACCCATTCTGTTACTTATGTTTACATAGGCGCCGCCTAGGCTATCGCCTATGTTTACATAGGTGCCGCCTAGGCTATTGCCTATGTTTTCCAGTGGCCATGGGCGATTGGTTAGGTGACGCATATCACTTTGAAAGGCCATAACTTCTTGCTCGGGTGTTGGATTTTAGCAAAATTGGTATCATTGGAGAGCTAACTCGAATACCTATGATTTGACACATAGTAGGCTTCCTAATTCAACATATATAGAGAGTTATGGTCGATGGAAGCGACACACTTTACAACATCTACTAAAACTTAGTCGATCAAAATTGTTTCAACTCGTCCATGAGTTGAAGGACCTCTATGGTCTAAATTTAAGATTGAATAGATTCACATGCTACACAAATAATTAATATTCCGTATTAGCATAGGATTTTATGACTTTGGGATTATCAATGCATCAAAATCATGGTCTATATTATAGCCCAAAATGTGGGGCGTTACACATTCAGTGGTGGGATGTCCAAGTTTGCCACAAATATAATATAAATCTTCATGGTCATCAACACCTTTGTGGAATCCTAAACCTGCCTTTTCATTATAATTTCTTTCACTCAATCTGTGAACAATTCTTGAGGAGTTTGTTCATTTGTTTGGCCTTTCAAGATCAAGTTTTAGTTTATAAGATTCTTGACTCAACTTATTCATTTTTCAGTTAAATCATGGCATTCTTGTTTTTATTCAACTAGCTCAAGTTTAGCATTTTCTTGTTCTTTACTCATGGCTTTTTTCCCATTTTTAATAAGAGTTAGTTTGAGAACTTCAGACTTAAGATCATTATTTGAGATCTCAAGTTCTGCAACTTGTTTCTTGAAAGTGCAATTTTCCTTGTCAACTGTACCTATGCAAGCCATTAAATTAATGAGATCAAATTTGAGGCTAGCAAGACTGTTGAATAATTCATCCGTATCAGAGGTTAACTCTTGGAAATCATTAATCAATGCATTTATCAAGGAAATAAGTTTTGGTTTTGAAAATAATTGCAGTTTTTATTTAAGTTCAAGTATACTAACCTCAAAACCATCATCTTTTTCATCTAAGTCTGAATCTCCAAGAGCCATGAATGCAGTTTCATCAACTTTATCTTTTTCTGAATCAGATCCCCAGGCTGCTATCATTGCATGTTCCTCCTTCCTTTTTTTCTTTTTCTTTCAGTTCCTTTTTAGCCCTTTCTTTCTTCTATTCTGTTCCCAAACTGGACAGTCTCTGATTTGATGATCAGTTTTTTCATACTTGTAGCACCCATTTGGATTGTCATTGGAACATCTCTTAGCACATGTTCCCTGCTTCTTCTTAAAGAATTTTCTGAAGTTCTTAGTTATGAAGGTAACTTGCTCCTTATTAAGTTCAAATTCCTCATCACTATCAGAAGCTTTCAATGCCAAGATTTTCTCAGGAGGTGCTTGTTTTTTGGTTCCATCAACTTTAATTTCATAAGTCCTTAAGTTCCCTACTAGTTTATCCAGGGTCATACCTGCAAGATCCTTATTCGCTTTCCTGATTGCAGTTACTTTAACATTCCATTTTGATTTAGGTAATAACCTCAGTACTTTTTCAACTTGTTCCTCCTCAGAGATGATTTTTCCTAAGGAAGTCAGCTCATTTGTCAAGATAGTAAGCCTTGTCATCATCTCATGCAGGGTTTCATTTTCCTTCATTTTGAATACCTCATACTCAGTGAAAAAGAGAGTTCTGAATTTTCTTACTTGAGTGGTACCTTCATGAGCATTTACCAGTGCATCCCAAATTTGCTTAGTAGTAGTGCAGGTTGATACCCTATTGTATTCAGCAGGTCCGAATCCATAGACCAAGAAGTTCTTGGCCTTTGCATTTTTCTTCAAAGCCAACAAGTCATCAGGAGTAAATTCACTCCTTACTTTTTTGACTTGTTCACCATCAACCAACTTTATTGGAATAGTGGGACCATCAGTAATCCTATCCCATAATTCATAGTATTAACCTTGCATGAATATCTCCATCCTTGCTTTCCACTAGATAAAGTGAGAGCCATCAAAAAGTGGAGGTCTAGTAGTTGACTGGCCTTTACTGTGACCAGTAGGAGGTGCGGAATTCATCATGTTGATCTTTTCTTAGGTGCTATATTTATTTAAGACAAGCTCTCTCTGATACTACTTGTTAGAGTACGAGCCCTACTAATTTTAATATTATACTCTACTAATTGCCTAACTGTTGAATAAGTAAGTAAACGTGGTTCACAAAAATAAAAGCTGAACATAAGTATTTTTACATGGAAAACACCTAGCTCAAGATAGGTGTAAAAAACCATGACCTGTACCTTTATAGGATTTAACCCAACTTCTCTATAACTCTTGAGCCTCAACAACTAACAAAATTACAAGACTTCTTGTAAACTGGGAATTAAAACTTCTAGCTGGGAATTAAAACTTCTAACTCCTATTACTACAAAAACACAAATCTTCCCAAGATAAGTGTTCCCAAGTCTTTGAGTTCCCCAACTTGAAAACACAACTCCTAACTCAGTTTATAGATCACTGAGACTAGAATGACTCATTACAACTCAGAGAACCTACCTACTACAAACAGTCTAAGACTTGCTAAATAAGGGACCAGGTTCATCTTCAAGTAAGTGAACTGTTTTGTTGATTGTTGATTTTTTTGTCAGTGCATGAGTGAATTCTTTGAAAGTCATTTCTTCTATTTAAGACAACACCTGATAGAATCCTTTAGTTGATGTATATTTCTATCCTCACTAGGACTCCCAGGTAGTTTCACTTATTCTTTTCTGCCTTCTCTCCCTCTTGTCATTTGAATAAGACTCTTCTTGATTATCTCATAATTTGTGCAAGACTTCTTGTTCGACTGCACTTCTTCAATATTTCTTGTTCAACTCAACTTCTGCACAACTTCTTGTTTAACTCGACTTCTGTTGTGATAAGTGTTATCCACTCTGATTTTGCATACAGAGTCATCTTTTTAATAACTTGCCTGCAGCTTTGTTTACTTGGATGGAATAACTTGCACAATATGTTTCATTCACATGTCCATCATCAAAACTTACAGTCCCTAACATAGGGAATAAAGAGGGTCCTACTTTTGACTTTGCTAAGGTTATCAATCCAGGTTGTACAAATAACTCAAATCCCAATCTAGCTTGAGCAAGCTTTGATCAACCCACCAAAAAGGTTCAAACAACTAATACTAACCTTTTTTCCTTACCAGGTTCCCTTTCTCTCCATTGTGAAGATTATTTGTAAATATCATCTAATACTTTAACTAATTTAATTATTGTAACCTTTTTTTCTCAAAGTTCTCGGTCGGTCTCAACAAGAGCAATAGGGACGCCTTGCACATTTCCAAATCTATATGGGTATCTTTTAAATGTAGAAAGATGGGACTTCTTCACAGCAAGTATCAGTTTAACCTCAACATAGTTCTTTTATCGTAGCTTATATAACCTCTATAAATATCAATAATGAAATTGGGAAGGGTGACATTCTGTCCCTCAAAAGATGGTGAATCCATGAAAACCACTACATTACTTAGAAAATGGGAAAAATTATTAGGATAACCAACATGCAAGAAAGAAATATCGATAGCAAATGTCTTGCCTTAATAGCAGATTTCATTAAATAAGAGAAGGGATCCTCGAAGTCATTGAAAAGCGAGACCACTTGAGAAGCCAAAATGACCCCAATAGGATAGGAGGACACCTTCACCAAGCTTGTCATGTCCGACCCTCCCAGGGTTTATAAAACCCCTCTTCCTAATCTTTGATGATGACCACCAAAAGGGATGTTTTTTGAGATGTGGTAGTGTGGTGATGCCACAAAAGCTGGGAATAGGCATTCTCTTTCATTGACTTAGAACAAACTTAAGACCTCCTTCTAACAAGAAAAAAATTTAAGGTGATGTTAGTAGTAAGATTTAATCCATAGCAATTTCACAATTGCCACTATTTTTGAAAGAAGTAAGCAGTTCTAGTGAGAGCATTGATGGAAAGGTCCTGCTACTAGACCCACGAACTAAAGAAGATTTTCCCTCTATTTGGCCAAGATCTAAGTGATCTCCACTAAAATTATCTTATTGAAGAGTAGAAATATGATGTCTACAAGGATTATATTCTAAGAATGAAAAGGAATTTGAGAAAGACAACACAACTAAAATAGTCTACCAAAGAAAGAAAAGAAGTTTGATTTAGCAAGCAAGAATTAAGAAGCCTTCATATACAGACTTCAGTCAAAGATGAACGTCTGATTTAAATAACGACAAACATAATCATCGTAGCTAGAAAATAAGGTGCCCTATCCGGTTAATAAATGCCATGTGTCCTCAACAGAAATTCAAGGAGCGCAGTCAAGGAAATTTCCTCTCTTTTCTTTAACTGATAATGATAGATGGATGCAATAGGTTTTAAATTAAAAACGCTCGTAGTTGATCTCTCATGCAAAATCAGGAACTCTTCCACTTTTTGGATATATTTCATATGAATTAAAATGTAAGGGACTATATATGTGGGAGAATACTTATTTAAAATTTGGACTAATCCATGAGGAAATACGTGGTAGCAAATGATTCCGAATCAAGTATTTGGATAACAAGCTCAGCATAAAATGATAGGGATAACCATAATAATTAGTGTTAGAGAAATCAAGTTTTGATTATTGACTTATGAATTAAACATGTTAGTCATGCTGGTCCTCACAGGTGAAAGTGTTGAGCAAGGCTGATGATAAAATCATGATAAAATAATGGTTGAAGTCAGAAGTTGAGAAGAAAGAAAATTTAGATAAGCTTAGATATTTGTCAAGTGCAGAAAAGAATATGGAAAGAAGATAAACACAATACTTAGAGATTGAGCTAATAAAGGAATCCTACACAGACAAGGAGATATATTGCAACAAAGAGTGAAACTAATTGAGAGTCCTATTGAAGCAAGAAGATTACATCATCTGAAGGACTCCATCAAGAGTTGGCTTAAATAGAAGAGACAGCTGCAAAGAGTTTCACTCAAGCACTAATAAGAAAATCATCAATCAGCAAATTAGTTCACCAGCTTGAAGAAGAACCTGTTCCTTTACTTAGAGAGTCGTAGTCTTTGTGTCATAGGTTGGTTCTTTAAGTTGTAATGAGCTTTAATTTTAGTCTCAGTGAAGTATAAGCTGAGTTAGGTGTTGTGTCTTCAAGTTAGGGAACTCAAAGACTTGGGAACACTTATCTTGGAAAGATTTGTGTTATTGTAGAAATAGGAGTTAGAGTTTAATTCCTAATTTACAAGAGTCTTGTAATTTGTTGATTGTTGAGGCTCAAGAGTTTTAGTGAAGTTGGGGTTAAATCCTGTAGAGGTACAGGTCGTGATTTTTTACATCTTTTTTAAGTCGGGTGTTTTTCACGTAAAAATATTGTCTTCTTATTTACTCTTCCTAAGTGAACCACATTAGTGTACTTGTTCAACTGATAGACAACAAATAAAGTAAAATAGTAAATTCAGTAGGGTACGCACTCTAACAATTAGACTAATAAGAGTACCCATCTCGAGAACATAGTGATTGAGTATAAGGTGTTATATGAATTAGTTTAGTCCCTAAGGGACCTTTATAAAACCCTTACTTGAAGAAAGGTCCATTGTCAAAATAAAGGATAACATGCATCTATCACCTAGCCTGACAAAAATCAACTTCGAAACTCATCTTGATCTATTTTCACTTGATAGTACTCTAGTGTAATATAGAATGGGGTATTAAAAAGGCCAAAACTAGCCTTTTTGTAAGTTTATACTAGGAGATATTGGCCTATAAATAAGCATTTGCATGAGAGCAGAAGAGATCTCATTTTTCTCACTTATTACAAGCTATCTAAAAGTTCTGAATAGATAATTTATCACTAGCCTTTTGATCTTCAAATATTTTCATAAATGAGTCATTTTATTTTTATATTGAATACTAATCTTCTCTATTTTTATTTGTAGCTCTTAGCCGAAAAATAAAGAAAATTTGACACACCAAATTTACTTGCCTTTAATCCTATTTTATAAATATAAATTTAATTTTTCCCCAGACAATCACCTTTTTTAATTATCAGTGACAACAACTTCACTAGAACCCAATGAATTCAAGGAATAAACAAATTAAAAGTGCACATTTTCCAATATAAGAAAATAAATTGACATAATGATTCACAAAAATTACGCTGCACATAATTGATTCTTATATATTTAGCGAAACATATATAGCTATATTAATTATTAAAATAGCATTAAACGTGTGATCAAAACTGAAATGAATCAACCAAGAAAAAAACAAATACATCTTCACTAGGGTAGCTCGGTTAACTAAGTACACTCTTGATGTGCTAAGTCTGAGAAAGGATCATATCATAAAGGTATATTGTATGCAATATTACCTTATATTTCTATAAAAGGTTATTTCTGTTAGAACATGCACATCGAAAGTAATTCTCAAGAATCAGTCTAACTTACATAAAATCTAAATAATATAAACTAAAACTAAAATCACAAAGCACTAACCTTTTGAAGCTTTCAAAAAATTCATTTTCTGCCATGGAATCTAGGTCTCCACCCTTCTACAACGTTCCGATTAATTTTTCTATCTAAACTTGGGTACGCAAATAATTGATTTTCTGAAAAAAGAATGTTTGCTTTATGAAATACCTCTCTATATTTATTCCCAATTTTTATTGAAAATGAGAAGGGAAGAGGCAAAAAGAAAAGTTTTTGCCTTAAGTGCACTAATGTTTTTCAGCCTTAATGCAACTTTAATGCCAAAAATTATTATCTTTCTTCTTTTAAAAATAGATATTTATTTATTTTTTTCCTTGTTTATAGAAGACCAGTAAATAAAAATAATATTACTTCTTCTAATAATATTTCTTTTCTTTTTTAAATATGATTAGTTAATCAGGCATAACAGAGACTATATATTTATTAACTAGGCTTTTCAATTATGATATTAATTCTTAAATGAATGAATTAACCATATCATAATAAATTACAAAATATTTCATTAAAAATTTATAATTTTACTCCTCGATTTAATTTAAATCTACCATTGTTGATGCCAAATTTTGACCTCCCGGTGCTCTCCTAGGCTGCTATTTTATTAAAATTATATAACTTTTAATATTAATATTTTTCACGCATTATTTTGCTATCAAATAATTTTCGACACCACATTCACGATTTAAAAAATGTACAAATTATTTTATTACTTTTTAGTATCATTTGTACCATTCATTAATTCAAATATGACATTTTACATAATTTTATGAATATTCATTAAATTATTTTTTCAGAAATTTGTACACACACAATTTATAAATGCATTGAATTTTATAATTATCCATAATTCTATATAATGACACAAATTTTACAAGCATAGTTATTTTAATAGGGACATCTTATTATTTTCATTATTACAGTTATTAAAATAGCAGTCCTAAGTCAATTCAATTATCTTCTCAATTTTATTTAAATTCTAGCCATTGTTTGAACCCGATCTATGACAATTTTATCCTAAATTTTACCCACTTGAATTTAATTTTAATTCTTTAATCCAATTGTGGTCAAATTTTAAATATCTTATTACTTTAAATCTAAGTCATGGATCAAATTGTTCCAAAGGCTGAGATTAACTCTTCAAGCTCTTACCCTTTTAAACCACCCTCAAACCCTAATCCTTATTCTCTAAAAAATAGTCGCAACCCCTCCCTCTTTCTCTCTCCTCTCTCCATTCTCTCTAAAACCAAACCAACCGCCATCTCTTCCCCCTTCTACGCCTTCAGCTGTCGTCCCGGGATCTTGGCCGGCGAAATCCGATGAAGCACACCAACAACCGTTGCTGCCACTTCTCTGCCGGCGTTCTTTAGCCATTACCCACGTGTAGGACATGCCAGCCACAACCAGCCCGCCAAATCACCTTCCATTCACTCTTCTCTATTTTCCTATCAACACCGGTGAAACCACCCTTAAATCGCCGCCGCCCACCCATTTTTGGTGAAGCCTGCTGCCACCACCGCTATTTTCGACAAATTTCACCAAAAAAATTGTTAAATGCATGACGGATTCACACATGTGAATCAATCCCAGGTTGGTCCCCTTTATTCAATTTTTTGTCGAGCTTCTACTAATCAGTCTTTTGTTAGTTTTGATAGATTTTATGTTTTGTTGGTAAAGATTGATTGAAATTTTGTAATAATTCTTTGTGGTTTTGTGTCTGTTCAATCATCTATGCTACCACTTGTTGAAAACCCAAATTTGTATAAATATTTGCTTTAACCCTAATTCTGATTCAAGTTTGAACTTTGCATCAAAGCACTATTATGTTTCTTAACTCATGATGTTGCTATGAATTTATCATATTTTATCACCTTGATTTTTGCACCTAATTAAAATAATTTGATTAGAAAATATTCTGCATGATTATTTGCTTTATTTTTTTCAATCAATTTTTGTTGCATATGGTAAATATTAAAGATGATACATATTTACATTTTTTTTGTACTTTAAAACATTTTTTTACTCACCTAATTATGACAAATTTGGCTTTTAATTGATTGCGTCTAGCTAATTAGGGAGAATAATATTGTTGGTGGCTTTTCTAAATATTGATTTTCCTTTTATTCTTTGATTGATTTGTATATGATTGATTCTGTTATTCATTTAAGAGAAATTTTCTCTTAATTAAGTTACAGGAATATTGCTTTGCCATTTTTATGTTGGTATAGTTTTACACTACTCAACTTATATAAGCAATCCCTCTTTCAATTAAAGGACCTCTCATCTGCTATCAATTCACTACAAGATACATCTTCTCTATACCAAAAAAGCTAATAAATATTTTCAAGTTCTTCTGCATTGTGAATTTTAAAGAAGGAGTCCAGTTCTATCCTACTTCTTCAAATTGCTTTGCTTAAGGTTTTTTATTTTCTTTACAATTTACAAGTAAGTTTTTGATATTTTCATATCTTATGTAATACTTTTGTAATGCTATAAAATATGCCTATAGGAGTTGTTCGGTTTGTGTCTCTATGACTGTATTTTAGTTCATGTGTAGTGTGTTTGTCTGACTTTGTTATTTTGTTCATGTCTAACAGGTATAACTATATGTTTTGGAATCGAAAGAGTTGCCTCAAAAATTCAGGGAGAACGGTTTATTCCTTTTAGTTTATTTTATTCTTATGGACTGTATAAACATATGATATAATAGTAATTATTGAGACTGCTCGAGGGCGGTATTTTATGTGCTCTATGAATTGCACAGGCAAATATAACACAGTTCTATGTGTTTTTTTTTTGTGTGATTACATGAATCACTTAGGCAAACATAAGTTAGGATTTATTAATGAATGTGTTTGTCACCCAGAAAGCATGCTTTAAGGATGATTAGCTAATTTTTGGATTGAATTAATTAAATAGATTTTTCAACTTCATCATTAATCTTCAACATTTTATCACCATTTTTAGTAATAAGAATTAATCTAGACATTAAAAGAAAAAGTTTTTTTTACAACATGCTTGCTTTAATTTTCACCAATATAAAGCTATCTTTTGCATTTGAAAGCAAAGTTTCAGCATGATTTGTTAATTTTCTACAATATAAAAAATTACTTTTGGCATATTAAATCACTTTTTAGCATTTTAAAATAATGTTTCCAATATATAAAACAACCTCCAGTGATTAAAACACTGTTGAAACAAATTTTCATCAATTAAACATTTTTCAATTCACTAAAACAGTTTCCAACAGCTTTCACGAATTTTCAGCGATACAAAATTATCTTTTAGGCAGTTAAATGTTTTCAACACATTAAAATTAATTTCCTGTGCATTAACAAAAATTCTGACATTTTAAAAAGTATTATCCACCATTTTTCGCTAATCTACAACATGCCTAGTTATCTTTTACATAATAAATTAAAGGTTATTGTTCATTCATGTCTATTTAACTACTACAAGCTTTTATTTTAACAATTTTACAACATATTGTTTTGATATGAACAATAGTTATCTTTTGTCTCATTGTAACAGTTGTTCAACGTTAGACAACATGTCTATAGGTTTAAGCTATATAAACCAGTAATTATTTGTCTTTACAGGGAAATCATCTAACCATTCTTTAATAACCAAGAGTCTAACTTGGGACAATTATGTGCTATGTGACATCTTATTTGTTTCGCGCTTTGAGTCCTATTAGGAAATGCAGTTTTGTTTGTCTAGACCACAAATCTAAATTAGCAAAGCCTAATGCCTCTTGGGCGACAGGTAGGACGATAGATATTTTTAGAGGCATTAGTTTTATCCTTTTTTTAGATGTCCTTTAGGTTAACAACTAGCCTAGATAGGGTGGGGCGAGTAGTCATTCAGAAGTGATGGTCTCCAATATATATTACACGACTTATGACTGTGTCACTTATCTAAGAATCTGTCCAAGAAAGAAGTGGTATCCCCTGAGAGAACCTTGGCATTGAAGGTATCAGACAGTAGTGAAGAAGTTGAACTTGATGAAGAACAAGTTGCCTTCATAACTAAGAACTTCAGCAAGTTTTTTAAAAGAAAAGAGAAACAGGTAGCAAGAAATATTCCAATGACAATCCAAATGGATTCTACAAGTGTCGTAAGACTGATCATCAGATTAGAGACTATCCTATATAAGAAATAGAGTGGAAGAAGGAAAGAGCCAAAAAATAATTAAAAGAAAAGGCTAAAAAAAGGGAGGAGTATGCTATGGTAGCCGCTTGGGGATCTGATTCAGATAAGTTAGAAGATGAAAAAATTGATGAGACTACACTCATGGCCATTGGAGATTCAGACTTGGAAGAAGAAGATGGTACTTCTGAGGTAAGCATTCTTGAGCTTAAAGAGAAACTGCACTTATTTTCTAAAACAAAACTTATGTCCTTATGAGTGATCAAACTCACTTATTTTCTAAAACAAAACTTATGTCCTTAATGAGTAATCTAATTCATGATTTCCAAGAATTAACTTTTGCTAGGTATGAGTTATTCAACAAGCTTGCAAG
The DNA here is from genome assembly GCF_002878395.1 of Capsicum annuum. NCBI lineage: Eukaryota > Viridiplantae > Streptophyta > Magnoliopsida > Solanales > Solanaceae > Capsicum > Capsicum annuum. Next base: position 82,208,918 of record NC_061113.1, read on the forward strand.
CCTTAAATTTGACTTCATTGATTTATAAATTTGTAAGAATAATATTGAAAAGTAAAACAACACTCTTAAGGAATAGGTTGTACAACTTGATTCTTCAAATGTCACACTCAAAACTAAATTACTAAAATAGACACTCATTGAAAAAGAAAAAAGGGTAAAAGCAAGGAACAAGAAAATGTTGAGCTTGAGTTAATCAAGTACAAACAAGAGTGCAATGATGCAAAAGAAATAATGAATAATTTGAGTCAAGAAATTACCAAACTAAAGCTTGATCTTGAAAGAGCAAACAGGTGGACAAATTCTTTAGGAATTGTTCACAAACTAAGTGAGAGAAGTCACAATAAAAAAGTTGGACTGGATTTTTACAAAAGCTTTGATATTACTCAAGATTTGTGCTACATATGTTGCAATTTAGGTCATCCAAGTACTGAATATCCTGCTGCTACTAAAAGCAGGTCTAGGAGTATAAATCTAGCAAATAAACCAGCTCAAAGCAATACAAGGAAAATAAAAACTGTGAAAAGAAATAGGTTGTACAACCTATTGCCTGCATGGACTAAAAGAAATCTAATTCATCCTTTTACTCATAAAAAAGAGCCCAAGCTTGTCTGGGTTCCTAAATCTAACCCCTAATTTACTTTTCTAGGTGAGAGTAAAAGGAAGCAAAAAGCATTGGTACCTGGATAGTGAATACTCAAAACATACGACTGGTGATAAAGAAAAATTCCTTTCACTCTACAAAATAAGTGGGGATGGAGTTTCATTTGGTGATGGAAAAAAAAGGGACCATTATAGGAGTTAGAAAGATTGCTACATCTTAATCAAGGGTATTGGAGGATGTCTACCTTGTGGAGGGACTGAAGCACAACCTACTCAGCATATCAAAACTGTGTGATGAAGGTAACAAAGTTGTTTTTACTTCAGCATGAGTCAAAGTCAAAAGGATGGACACGAAGGAGGTTGTATTCATTGTAAGAAGACATAGGAATGTGTACAAAGCTAATATAATGATAATTCCAGGAACAAAGTTGACCTATTTAAGTTTTATAGAAAATGATCCCCGATTTTGGCACAGGAGACTTAGGCATGCAAATCTGAAATAATTAAACAAACTCTTTTCCAAGGATATGGTACTGGGCTTGCCTAAAACCAAATTCAAGGAAGAAAAGGTTTATAGTGCTTGTGTAAGGAGAAAGCAGGTAAAATCTTCTTTCAAGTTAAAGAACCATGTTAGTACAAGTAAGTGACTTGACCTGATCTATATAAATCTGTATGGGCCAATGAGACTACAAAGCAGAGGTTGAAAGAGGTATGTTTTTATGATTGTTGATGATTATTACAGAATTACCTGGATATGGTTTTAGCTTTCAAAGAATATGTTTTTGATGTCTTTGCTATTTTCATTAAGAAAATTGAAAAGAAACTAGGCACTTCCCTAATTTCCATAAGATCTGACCATGGTAAAGAATTTAAAAATGTTAAGGTTTTGAAATTTCATTTTGCAAATAGTATTGATCAAAATTTCTCTGCTCCCAGAACACCTCAATAGAATGGAGTAGTAGAAAGGAAAAATAGGACTTTGGAAGATATGGCTAGATCAATGATGCTTGCTAGAAATTTTGCCAAAAACTTTTGGGCTGAGGCAATTAGTACTGCTGTATATATCATAAATAGATGCATGATTAGACCTATTCCAGAGAAGACTCCCTATGGATTACTAAAAGGAAGAAAACCAAATATTTCTCATTTTAGAACTTTTGGTTGTAAATGTTTCATTCATAATAATGGAAAGGATCAATTGGGAAAATTTGATGCTAAGAGTGATGAGGGAATATTTTTAGGATATTCACATCATAGTAAGGAATATAGGATTCTAAACAACAGAACAAATTAGATGGAAGAAAGTGTGCATGTAGTTTTTGATAAATCTTGTGCCAAGACTAACTTGCAGGAAGAGAGTGATTATATGGAACATGTTACTCAACACGGTCTATCCACTGGAGTTACCAAACATGGAGATACCTCGACAAGGGGAACTAATTCTGGAGGCACATTGATAGGGAGAACTATAAGGAATCATATCCTATTGAAAATGTACTCACTGATATCATATCTGAGATTATCATAAGGTCTGCATTGAGAAGCATGTGTGCTTTCAAACCATTCTTGTCAGAAATTGAGCCAAAAAAGTAATTGAAAAACTCCTTGATGCTGATTGGATCATAGCCATGCAACAAGAGTTAAATCAGTTTGAAAGAAGAAAAGTGTGGCACTTAGTTCCTCTTTCAAAAGATAGAACAGTAATTGGAACTAAGTGGGTGTACAAAAATAAGGTTGATGAACATGAAAAAGTTACAAGGAATAAGGCAAGATTGATGGTCCAAGGATACAAATAATAAAAAGGCATAGAATTTAATGAGACCTTTGCTTCTGTTGCTATAAATGAAGCAATAAGGCTTCTTGTAGCTTTTACAGCTTATATGGAGTTCATTCTCTACCAAATAGATGTTAAGAGTGTTTTTTTGAATAAAATTCTAAAAAAAGAGGTGTATGTCAAACATCACTAGGTTTTGAAAGTAAGGAATTCCCTGATTATGTGTATAGGGTTGACAAGGCTTTGTATGAACAGAAATAAGCTCCAAGAGCTTGGTATGAAAGATTGTCAAAATTTCTTCTAGAGCATTGTCATACTAGAGGTAAAATTGACAATAATTTTTTATTAAAAACTAATGGAAAAGATCTATTGGTTGTGCAGGTGTATGTTGATGATATCGTTTTGGATCCACAAACATGAACATGACACATGACTTTGCAAAACTCAAGAGTTGTGAATTTAAAATGAGTATGATGGGGGAGCTAAATTATTTCTTAGGATTGCAAATCAAACAAACAACATCTGGAACCATGATTCATTAACAGAAGTATGTCAAGGAACTTCTCAAAATATTTTTTATAGAAGAGGCAAAAAAGATCAGCACTCCAATAGCCACTGCCACAAAACTATATATAGATGAAATAGGTCCTAATGTGGAGCAAAAGCTATATAAAGGGATGATAGGATCATTATTGTATATTACAAAAAGTAGACCTGATATTGTGTTTAGTGTGGGACTATATGTAAGGTTTCAAGCAAATCCTAAAGAATCTCGTTTGAAATTTGTGAAGAGAATCTTTAGATATCTCAATGGAACTAGCGATCTTAGCCTATGGTATCCAAAAGGTAGTAATTTTAACTTGGTGGGTTATTTTGATGCTGACTATGCAGGCTATTTAGAGGACCAGAAGAGCACCACAGGTATGGCACACTTTCTTGGATCATGTTTAATTACCTGGTCTACTAAGAAACAAAACTCCGTAGCTCTGTCTACTGGTGAGGCTGAGTATGTTCCTGTTGGATCTTATTGTACTTAGTTTTTATGGATTAAACAATAACTTATGGATTTTGGTGTGGATGTTAGATGTGTTCCTATTTTCTGTGACAATACAAGTACCATTAATATTGCAAAGAATCCTGTCCAACATAAAAGAACTAAACATACTAATATTAGACATTACTTTCTTAGAGATAATATTAAAAAAGGTCTTATATCAATCATGTTCTGTTCTATTGAAGAACAAATTTCTAATATATTTACTAAGGCATTAAGCAGGGAATACTTTGAAAAGAATAGGTTAGCCTTGGGGATGATTAAGATTGTATAAATCTCCCCCAATGATTGACTAGAAAAGCTGATGTGCTCTGAATTTTTTGTTGATTAATCTAGTCTTGCACATTTTGTTGTGTATCCTAATTCCAAAATGTTGAGTGTTCTAACCTTCATTTATTTAATTTTTACAGTGATTTTGGAACACTTAAAGTAATTTTGTGTAGAATTTTCAAGAGTTCAGGTATGATTATCAGCTTATCTTAAATTGACTAAGGATAAATAGTTTTGACCTTTTGGTTCTTTAAATTTTTCTAAACCTCCAAATCCCAAGAGTCCAACATTTTCAAAAAGCTGCCACCACAATGCCATCACTACTATAACTCTTCATCATTATCCTACTACCCATAAAATCCCTTTTCTTTACGTTTCAACTTCTTTTCCTCTTCTTATATCCGTTTCTCTTTTCCTCTCACGTCATTCGTTCACTATCTCATAAGCAAGAACAACTTAGTATTTCTTTCTCACCATGGCATCCTCATCATTAGCTATATCTTCTAACTTCTCTACCTCTCCTTCTACAGCCATCATTCTTCATTCCGCTACTAACACAACACCTTCCATTCCACCTACCATTCCAATTAAACTATCCGATTTCGCCACCTTCAAAAATCTTAAAAACTATTTTGCTCAATTTTCTTCCAATCCTTTATTCTATCCTAAACCCACTCCAATAGCTCTAATTCCTCTCCAAATTATTGACCCTGTTGATGTTTCTATTGCTAACTTCATTCCAAGAAAGTCAAGATCTCAATCAAAAATAAAATATTCTTCCTCTACTATTATTGTTGAGGACCATGATCTTGTTGAACCTTTTTCTATTGTACCCACTCCTAGAACTCCTCACACTTACCAAAAAAAAAAAACAGGAAGAGGCATCCCTTACTGAAGCTCTTCAAGCTAGCAAAAGGAAACATGTGAATACACTTATTTCTTCTCCTTCTCCTCCTCCTTCTCCTTCATATTCCTCTCAAGATGTGCTACTCCGTTCTATACGCAAAGGAAAAATAGTAAAATGGACTATTCCAAAACCCTCTGCCTTTCGTATACCTTCGAGTAAGCCAAATCCACTCCTGCTTCAAAGACTTCATCCTCTTCCAAGTCCACAGCACAAAGAGCCTTCACTCGTTCAAAGAAATAAGTTGACATACTTGTTCCCTGACTTTGAGCTTGATGAATCACCTACAAATTTTGACTCTACTACAGAGTATCATTTGTATTTTCAAAAGCATAAGTTGACTAGACGATGCGTTGTTAGTGGTTTTAGGGGTACTAACATATAAGTTTTGTTAATAAAATTAAAGGCCTAGGGGTGGTCACACTTGTTTCTTTAAGATGACTCACAAAGAAAGTTTGTAAAAGCTGAGATTTATGAATTCTACACCAATGGAGTTGCTCTTGGAGAGATATTTTCTACAACTGTAAGGGGGGTTACAACAAATCTTTATTCTGCTAATATTGCTAGAATCCTAAATATTCCTATGAGGGGTGGGGTCACTATGTAAAGGTCACTTGGCCTCAACTTGACAACATTGTATCAGCCCTTGATATTTCTCAAAAGTTTTCTAGTAATCCTCATCTTGTCAAGCATCATAGGTTTCTCAAGAGAGAGATATCTCCACTTCATCATCTCTACTTTAATATTGTTCACAAGATGATCATACCTAGAAAAGAAAGAAGGACTGTAGAAAATTTCCTTGATTTCACTCTCATGGAGCTGCTTGATATTAAGGTGCAAATTTATCTGCCTAGGATTATTCTACAGCATATGCAGAGGGTTCTTCTTAAAGATGTGAATGGTCATGCTCTCCCTTATGAGTTTTGGCTCACCCCTATTTTTGAAGAATTTAGGGTACCTGTTCAAGTGTGGTCTCTGCAGACCACCAAAGATGTTATAGGGACAGTGAACCATATGGAACTACTTGTTTCAATGAGGAGTGCTGACAATCCTATGTAGCGATTAAGGAATGCTTTTACTGCTAAGACTGTTGAATTGGAAGCCGCGTAGGCTAAAAATCTGCAACTTCATGCTCAGATTGCTTCTCTTTAAGATGCCCTGGAGAGTGAAAGATCTTCAAATGCTAAAATCGTGCACAAATTAACAGCTCTCATTCCTTCAGATTCCTCTACCTCAAATTATATATCTTCTTATCACCTTAGGAGTACTTTGGTTTTTGTTTGGCTGGCGTGTTTATCTTTATCAGTTTTTGGTACTAGTTTATTGTAGCTTGCTCTTGGATGAACTGGACTTCATTTCTTCTTGTAATGCATGATGGTTCTTTACTCTGTCTTTTGATTGTTTTAGTGATAACCCAGTGTCCATGGATTATTAAATATCTTTTACTTACTTGAGCAATTGTTTTTTGATGATGTCAAAAGGGGGGAGAATTAGATTGTGCAATATTTATAACTCAAATAACTAACCTATTTCATTCTAGTATCTTTGTGTTTAATCTTTTATTGAGTATGTCAGGAACTCAAGAGAAAAGTTATGATGTTGTGATACTGTGAAATATGTGATGGTTTGTCATCATCAAAAGAAGGAATTTGTTAGAGATATGAAGTTTTGATGATTGACTTATGAATAAAACATGTTAGTTATGCTGGTCCTCACAGGTGAAAGTGTTGAGCAAGGCTGATGATAAAATTATGATAAAATAATGGTTGAAGTTAGAGGTTGAGAAGCAAGCAAATTCAGATAAGCTTAGGCATTTGTCACGTGCATAAAAGAATAAGGAAAGAAGATATACACAACACTTAGAGATTGAGTTAATAAGGGAATCCTACCCAAACAAGGAGATATATTGGAACAAGAAGTGAAACTAACTGAGAGTCCTATTGAAGTAAGAAGATTACATTATCTGAAGGACTCCATCAAGAATTGGATTAATTAGAAGAGACATCTTCAAAGAGTTTCACTCAAGCACTAATAAGAAAATCATCAATCAGCGAATTAGTTCACTAGAATGAAAAAGAACTTATTCCTTTACTTAGAGAGTCGTAGACTTTGTGGAATAAGTTGGTTCTTTGAGTTGTAACAAGCTTTAATTCTAGTCTCAGTGAAATATAAGCAGATTTAGGAGTTGTGTCTTCAAGTTAGAAAACTTAAAAACTTGGAAACACTTATCTTGAAAAGATTTGTGTTATAGTAGAAATAGGAGTTAGAGTTTAATTTCTATTTTACAAGAGTCTTGTAATTTGTTGATTGTTGAGGATCAAGAATTTTATTGAAGTTTGGGTTAAATCCTGTAGAGGAACAAGTCATGGTTTTTCAAAAAATTCATTTTCTGCCATGGAATCTAGGTCTCCACCCTTCTACAATGTTCCAATTAATTTTTCTATCTAAACTTGTGTTCGCAAATAATTGATTTTCTAAAAAAAAAAGAATGTTTGCTTTATGAAATACCTCCCTATATTTATTCTCAATTTTTATTGAAAATGAGGAGGGAAGAGGAAAAAGAAAATTTTTTGCCTGAAGTGCACTAATGTTTTTTAGCCTTAATGCAACTTTAATGCCAAGTGTGTATTTTTACATTTAATGTCAAAAATTATTATTATTAATCTTTTAAAAATAGATATTTATTCATTTTATTCCTTGTCAATAGAAGACCAGTAAATAAAAATAATATTACTTCTTCTAATAAGATTTCTTTTCTTTTTTAAATATGATTAGTTAATCAAGCATAACAGAGACTATACATTAATCAACTAGGGCTTTCAATTATGATACTAATTTTTAAATGAACGAATTAACCTTATCATAATAAATTACAAAATATTTCATTAAAAATCTGTAATTGCACTCCTCGATTTAATTTAAATCTACCATTGTTGATGCCCAATTTTGACCTCCCGATGCTCTCCTAGGCTGTTATTTTATCAAAATTATTTAACTTTTAATATTAATATTTTTCACGGATTATTTTCTATCAAATAATTTTTGACAAGTCACATTCACGATTTAAAAAATGTACAAATTATTTTATTATTTTTTAGTATCATTTTTACCATTCATTAATTCAAATATGACACTTTACATAATTTTATTAATATTTATTAAGTTTTTTTTTCTTCATAAATTTGTACACACAATTTACAAATGCATTGACTTTTATTATTATCGATAATTCTATATAATGACTAAAATTTTACATGCATAGTTATTTTAATAGCAATATTTTATTATTTTTATTATTACAGTTATTAAAATAGTAGTCCTAAGTCAATTCAATTATCTTCTCAATTTTATTTAAATTTTAGCCATTGTTTGAACTCAATCAATGACAATTTTAGCCTAAATTTTGCCCGCTTGAATTTAATTTTAATACTTTAATCCAATTGTGGCCTAATTTTAAATATCTTATTACTTTAAATCTCAACCAAGGATCAAATTGATCCAAGGTCTAAGATTAACTCTTCAAACTCTTACCTTTTAAAACCACCCTCAAACTCCAATCCTTATTCTCCCAAAAATAGCCACAACCCCTCCCTCTTTCTCTCTTCTCTCTCCCTTCTCTCTAAAACCAAACCAGTCATCATTTCTTCCCCTTTCTACACCTTCAGTCATTGTCCTAAGATCTTGGCTGGTAAAATCTGATGAACCATACCAACAACCGTCGTTGCAATCTCTCCGCCGGCGTCCTCCAACCGTCACCCACTTACAGGACCCAACAGCCATGACCAACCCACTGCATCACCTCTCATTCTCTCTTCTCCATTCTCCTACCAACACCAATAAAATCACACTTAAACTGTCGCTGCCCCACCATTTTTTAGTGGAACCCGCTCCTACCGCTGCTATTTTTGGTAAATGTTGTAGAAAAATTATTAAATACATGACGAATTAACACATGTTTATTCATCCTAAGTTCGTTCCCCTTATTCAATTTTTGTTGAGCTTCTGCTAATCCATCTTTTCTAAGTTTTGACAGATTTTATTTTTAGTTGGTAAAGATTGATTGAAATTTTGCAATAATTCTTTGTGATTTTGTGTCTGCTCAATCATTTAGGCTACCACATGTTGAAAGATCGAATTTGTATAACTATTTGCTTTAACCCTAATTCTGATTCATGTTTGAACTTTGCCAACATTGAAGCACTATCATGTTTCTTTACTCATGATGTTGCTAAGAATTTATCATAGTTCATCACCTTTATTTTTGCACCTAATTAAAATAATTTGATTAGAAAATATTCTGCATGATTATTTGCTTTATCTTTTTTCAGTCAATTATTATTGCATATGGTTATATTAAAGATGATGCATATTTATATTTTTTTTGTACTTTAAAATATTTTTTTACTCACCTAATTATGGTAAATTTGGCTTTTAATTAATTCCGTCTAGCTAATTAGGGAAAATAATATTGTTGATGGCTTTTCTAAATATTGATTTTCCTTTTATTCTTTGATTGATTTGTATATGATTGATTCAATTATTTGTTTAAGAGAAATTTTCTCTTAATTGATTTACAGGAATATTGGTTTGCCATTTTTATGTTGGTATAGTTTTACACTACTCAACCTATATAAGTAACCATTCTTTCAATTAAAAGACCTCTCATCTGTTATCAATTCACTACAAGATACATCTTCTCTATACAAAAAAAAAAGCTAATAAATATTTTCAAGTTCTTTTGCATTGTAAGTTTTAAAGAAGTCGGCCGGTTCTATCCTACCGCTTCAAATTGCTTTACTTAAGGTTTTTTATTTTCTTTACGGCTTACAAATATGTTTTCTACATTTTCATATCTTATGTGATACCTTTATAATGCTTGAAAACATGCCTATAGGAGTTGTTTGATTTGTGTCGCTATGGCTGTGTTTAGGTTCATGCGTGGTGTCCTTGTCTGGCTTTGTCATTTCGTTCATGTCTAACAGGTACAACTCTATGTTTTGGAATCAAAAGTGTTTCCTCGGAAATTTAGAGAGGACGACTTATTCCTTTTAGATTATTTTATTCTTGTGGCCTGTATAAATATATGATGTAATAGTAATTATTGGGAGTGCTCGGGAGGAGGGGTTTTATGTTATCTATGAATTGCGTAGGAAAACATAACATAGGTCTATGTGTTTTTTATGTGTGATTACGTGAATCACTTAGGCAAATATAAGTTAGGCTTTATTAATTAATAAGCTAGTCGCCTAGAAAGCATGCTTTAAGGATGATTAGCTAATTTTTTATTTGAATTAATTAAATAGGTTTTAGACATCGTCATTGATTTTTAATATTTTATCACCATTTTTAGTAATAAGAATTAAGCTAGACATTAAAAAGAAATAGTTTTGTTTACAACATTCTTGTTTTAATTTTCAGCAATATAAACTTATCTTTTGCAATTGAAAGCAAAGTTTCAGCATGATTTGTTAATTTTCTACAACATAAAAAATTACTTTTGGCATATTAAATTATTTTTCAGCATTTTAAAACAATGTTTCCAATATATAAAACAATCTCTAGCAATTAAAACACTGTTGAAACAAATTTTCATCAATTAAATATTTTTCAATTCACTAAAACAGTTTTCAACTTCTTTCACGAATTTCCAGCGATACAAAATTATCTTTTAGGCAGTAAAATGTTTTTAGCGTATTAAAATTATTTTCCTGTGCATTAACAAAAATTCCAACATTTTAAAAAGTATTATTCAGCATTTTTCGCTAATCTACAGCTTGCCTAGTTATCTTTTACGTGATAAATTAACGGTTACTGTTCCTTCATGTCTACTTAACTATGACAAGCTTTTATTTTAACAATTTTACAACACATTGTTTTGACACGAACAACAATTATCTTTTGTCTCATTGTAACAATTGTTCAACGTTAGACATCATGCTTATAGGTTTAAGCTATATAAATGAGTAATTATTTGTCTTCACAGGGAAATCACCTAACCATTCTTTAATAATCAAGAATCTGACTTGGGACAATTATGTGCTATGTGACGTTTTATTTATTTCACGTTTTGAGTTCTATTAGGAAACACAACTTTGTTTGTCTAGACCACAAATCCAAATTAGCAAAGCCTAATACCTCTTGGGCGATAGGTGGGATGATAGGCATTTTTAGAGGTGTTAGTTTTATCTTTTTTTAGTGTGCCTTAAGATTAACAACCAGCCTAGATGGGGTGAGGCGGTTAGTCATTCGGAAGTGATGATCCCCAGCATATATTACACGACTTATGACAGTTTCACTTGTCTAAGAATCCGACCTATAGGTCGGATGGTGATTAAACAAGTTGGGGTTCTGGTTCGAATGAGACCAAAATCATTTTTTATTTGATTTGGCGAATTCTTTTTTTTTTTTACATAAACTTTACTTGCTCATTTTCTTGGGGTAAAATTAATAAATATTTCTGTTATAAATTGCTTTATCATCTCTTTCCTTGCTTCTCTACTTTATATTATTTTCTTGTTTTTACCTCCACCTAGTTAATAATTAGAAATAAATAAATGATGTTTGTTTATTAATTACTTTATCACTTAGTAAACATTAAGTTAATAATAAAGCAGTGACCTTTGTTTTATCACATAGAATCCCCATGTAAAATACGAATTCGATCGAAAACCACCTTTGTCGACCTCGAAAGGTGCCTAGCACGTTCCTTTTGAGGTAATTTGAATCCTTACCTGAATTTCTGGCGAACTAAGATAAAATAACAAAATAGGTTCATAGTTAGCCTAGACCGGTGCCCTAACGCACCTTATTATGTTAGGTCGCAACTCTTCACATTCCCTCAAACAATCCTAAAAAAATGGTCACGTCGATTCCCGCATTTCGCAGAAAAAATGAGGCGCGACAGAATGGAGACTCTACTGGAGATACTTAGGTTCTAACCATACGAGTTTGTGTTTTATGTGGGATTATTCACTTTGTTTATTTTATTTTTTCATAATTACTTTCCCTCTTTCCCTTTTGTTATTTATATCATGATTTATGTTAGTCACTTTTCTTTCTCTTTTATATGTTATTCACGTTTCTCTTAATCAGTCCCTTTCCTTTTCCTCTTTTATTGCTAATGTGTTATCATGCTTATTTATTTGTATATTGCTTAGCATGTCATTTTTACTATGTTCCACGTGTTACTGCTTTATATAACTGGCATCCCATTCATACTTTCCTCCACTTGAAACCTCCTTTATTTTCATTTTATGAATGGTTGCGTTGTTGCACAGACGTTTATTTCTAAAAAATCCTTCGGGAAATGCCTTATGGATCGATCAATCAGTGGTGTATCGACAGTCACAAGCTCTCCCACTATCGAGTTTTCCACTCGAGGGAATCATGTCATAAACCCACTCTTGTCCATTAGATCATGGCTACATATTTTTGTTATTAAGGAATATATGTCCCATTCAACGTAGGATGCCTAGGCATCCTTGATGTGTTGAATGTTAGTCTCATTCAAAGTTCAAAGGGGTTCACGATCCCAAAAGGACACAGAATTATTTGCTATGTGTTGCATTATCTATCTTGTTGTTTCGCTATTGTCTTAGTCATTCCTTGCTCTTAGTGTCCCTCACTTTAGAGCTCTTTACTCTTAATATTCTTGTCATGATAGGGCCCAAAAATACACTCTTAGGGCCTATTCAAAACTTTTCTTCAATATATCCTCCTGACTTATCCGTTAGTATATTATTTCCCTCTAGGTCCAACACTGACTTTGATAAAGAGTTTCAGTCCCATTCACAATCTCTTAGTGCAACTTATCATTTTAGGATATCCTCTCCCTAATGCTTCTAACATTTACATACTATTGTTGTACCATGATTCTTGGACAGTAATATCATCGTATTTATGTCGTCCTCTAGCTTTCACAACCTCTAAGTTACATAGAGCTCCCATAACATCTATTTACTCCGATTGAGCATAACTCATTATTTTTAAATTAGTAGAATATTTATTATAAGACTCCTGTGCGTGCTCTTTATTCCTAATTATAAATTCTTTCTTCTCAGGTTGACTAAATTTGAACATCGGAAATGGCCAGTCAAGCGATACTTATCAATCTTATCAATAGCAAAGCTGAGTAGGAGGTCTTGGGTCCATATCAAAACAGAGTTATTTCGAGCATCATAAGGATGGAAATAAGAATAGAGAGAATTAGGGGAATAATTTCTGATCTTCGAGGTTCAGTTGAGATGCCACCAAATTTTCCAGAGTCATTATCTGAAACTGACTTTATTACTTCACCTACACTATGTCTTCTCCTATATTAACGGCCTCACCTATGCCTGATTATGGGGAGCAAGTGTCTTTAAGTCAGTATTCAGTTACACTGTTGAAAGCACTCAATGGGTTGACAACTATGGTCAAGGAAAAGGAAATAGAAGGACAAATTCCTAACCATAAGGCAGGGTCATCTCAACAACCCGAGATGAATAAGTCACCCAAAGCTAAGGAAGAAGACAAGGATAAAATTGAGGAATTGAACTTTCTATAATATGATGGGTGTGGAAACCCTCATTCCCATTTGAAGGAGTACCTTAGCAAGCTATCAGTTATAGGGCAATGTGATAGCCTTAAGATGAAACTTTTTGTTAGTTCACTTAAGGGTCCAGTATTGATGTGGTACGCCTAAAATGATACTAGCAAGTGGATCTCTTGGGACAATTTGGCAATTGACTTTCTTAGGCGGTTCGACAATAGCTAAAGAGGAACCTCACAGTCGAGACCAATTTAAATAGGGTAAATAATATCGTCGATGAGACATCAAAACCTCCAAAGCCTGAAGTAGGCATACCCCAACCTCAGTTAATATGGTACCCAACTCCAGAAATCGTTCCAACATCCAATTATGTCCAAGCCTATTATCCCTAATCCTTTACAAATTCTCCTCCGCAGACTGTTTGGAACCCACCTCTATTTGTTTCTCCAACATCAAACTACCTTCCACTATGTTACCAAAATCCACCAACAAATCAATAATCCGGCCAATCAACCAAATCCCAACATGAGCTCCAAGAAAATCCACCAAAACAATACTCTTTTAGGTTAACCCATAGAAAGGTTGAATGAATGAATCAAGGAGGCAGGCTATATCATGTCCATTGTTATCGTACCTTTTGATCCTACGTCTTGATGGTACTATCCGAATCAAATTTATGCTTAACATTCTGGGATGAAAGGACATCATATTAAGGAATGTTTTTCCATAAAGAACATGATTCAGAAGCTGATTGATAGCAAGGTGATAAGTGTGATAAAGCCAAATCATGATGCTTGTTGATTTTAGTAGCTTGACTGGCACTTCTTGACATTGGTGAAAAATATATCATATTGATTCTCTACCCTAGACTCCCAAACATTTGAAATTCCTTCAAGTTTTACAATTTGCACTTTTCTTTTATATTTTCCTTGCTTATGTAATTTGAAATACGATAGACCTTATTTCTCAATATTAGGGATACATAGGTGCTCATTTAATGAGTTTGGTCTCATCATAATAAAATCTTCTTTTTCCCTATTTCATCATTTTTTTCTACACGGAGTTGGATGAATCAACAAATCTGATGTTCAACAAAAGTCGACCTTGTTCATTCCCTATCTTCTTATTTTTTTTACAATCACAATTGCAAATTTGACATCATGTTCTATTACTATATTTTTTCATATGTGAGGAGCTCAAATTTGTACGCCTAGGCTAATTATTAAGCCATAGCCTTCATCCTAGAATGCCTTTGTTTTATATTTATTATGTTTGAACTTATATGTGCTATGTAGCAACTTTCTTTTGGGCTTGTTTATTTTGTTTAAAGGTTGTCTAACATTTGAACTCGATCTCAATTAAATTTGCAACATGAAAAATATACTCAATATCCGAAAAGACTCCAGCCCCCTTCTTCTCGCCCAAGACAAAACATCATGCCTCTTTATCCTCGTCTTACGCACACACCCTTTCAATAATTTCCTTCTTCCCATGAGAGAATTGATTTAGATGCACGTCGTTAAAGGCTTCATGACTTAGATAAAAGGTTGAATGAGGAACTATGTTCTAAGGATATTTACGACTTGAGGTATGAGAAACTGTGTCGACACCCAAAAGTTGGTTTACCTCCAGGATACAAAGTTCCAAAGTTTAACATGTTTAATGGGCGTGGAAATCCAATCACATATTCAAAGGACTTTTGTGGAAGACTAGTTAGCCTAGGACATATTGAGGCTCTTCTGATGAGATTATTTATTCAAACCCTATCGGGAATGGCGCTCACCTGGTTTGCCCAACAAGATTTCGACAAATGGCATAATTAGGAAGAATTGGATCAAGATTTTATAATGCAATATAAATTTAACATCAATACCAGTCCAACAATGTAGGATTTGCTTGAGGTAAAAAGAATGGACCATGAGTCATTTGAGGAGTATGCAATACGGTGGCGGTTAGAAGCTTCTAAGATACGTCCTTCCATACCCAAAGAGAAGTTGGTCCAAACTTTTCTCAGGTTACTAGATGGAATATACTTTCAGAAAATATTCTTCCTAATCAATCAAAATTTCGAGAGTCTCATTTCGATTGGAAAAAAATTAGAATACGAATTTGATCTAGGAGAATTATTGATGTTTCTGCAATGTTGGCCATTTTTCAAACACCAAAAAGTCCATGAATAATGAAGGCTGTAAGAATAATGAAGGGATTCATGCTGTTTTTGGTTCTCGTGGGTTATATATTGAACCTTATGACTTACAAGATTCTCAAAGCAAGCCTTGTCAGATTCAACCCTACTCTATCCAACAAGGTTCTCAAAATAAGACTTCTCAAACACAACCCAACTTTCAACAAGGGCCTTATCCAGTACACAATTTTTTCCGTCAAGTAGAGAGAGTAAGGTCTAGAGCCTTTACTCTCTGGAATAAGCCCTTGGTGAACATATTTGAAAAATAAAGGGCCCAAGGTATTGTGGAACCAAGAAGAGGATAGATCCCTGCACATCCACCCCCTCATTTTGATCCATCTAAAGACTATGTTATCACTTGAATATTCAAGGTCATGATATTGAGGAATGCTCAGTGCTAAGGTACAAGATTCAGAATCTGATTGAAAAGAAAAAAAATAAAGTGCAATGAGATCCAATAAGTAATGATCTTGTCACTAAGGGTGAAATCTTTGTTCAAGGTGATCCGACAAAAGTATTTTCAAGACATTCATGAAAGAAGCGTAAAACACATCAAATGAATTGACGTGCAAACATTTCTTACTATTCTTCTTTTATCCATCTTATGGCCAATGAAATTTTCTTATTTTATTTACCTTTGTTTGAACTCATGAACTATGTTTGACCTGATTTCAACTTGGATACGTAGGCATCCTACTCTGGGTTTGGTCTAAATCTAATAAAACCTTTTCTTTTCCCTCACTTTCTAAGTCGTACACCTCCAAAGCGTCAAGCTAACAAGCCAAACTCTTAAGCATATAAAAGAAGATTACAATTGAGGTCACAATGTTTAAGTGTGGGACAACCATTTCCCTTAGACTAATATTTTTATTTGAGTGATTCAGGAACATAAGACCCCAAAAGAAAAACTAGGGAAGAATTTTTGAGGTTTCAAGCAAACCTCAAAAATTTATGGGTAAGCAATGTATCAATTCACAATGACGTGCAAAGGTGCTTTTCATTCTAAACTGGGGCAGAAATTTTTGATAATTTCTCAAAAAATTCATCATGATGAAGTACAAGTCCTAGCAGTCCATGAAGCAGAAACAATGGTTAAAAAGTCAAATCGATCAAAGTAAAAATTAACATTTCTTTCTGATTGATATTTTTCTTTGAGTGCAGACAACAGGTACTAAATACAGAAATTATTCTATACATCAAAGAGGCCAGGATTACATCCCCAATAAGGGAAAAGATCTAAGTTGTTCTATCTTTTAACTTTGACAATATTAAAATTGATGTTATATTATTGAACAATATTGGGTCCCTGTAGAACCTTAATAAACAATAATCGATTCCTGTAGAACTTTAAATGAATAAATTTGACAACATGGGTTTTTGTAGAATCTTAATAATGAGTTCCTATTGAACCTTGATGGACAATAATGGGTTTCGGTAGAACCTTAATAGACAATATTGGGTTCCTGTAGAACCTTAAAAGACAACAATGGGTTTCTGTAGAACCTTGATAATGGGTTCTTGTAAAACCTTAATGGACAATAATGGGTTCCCATAGAATCTTAATAGACAATAATGGGTTTTTGCAAAACCTTAACAGACAATAATGGATGGGTTCCTGTAGAACCTTAATAGACAATAATGGGTTCTTGTAGAACCTTAACAAATAATCTTGGGTTCCTGTAGAACATTAATTGAATAATATAGGGTTTCTATAGAATCTCCCATAATATTGGGTTCCTGTAGAACCTTATTAAACAATCTTGGGTTCCTGTAGAACCCTAATTAATAATATGTGGTTTCTGTAGAACCTCCCACAATCTTGGGTTCATGTAGAACCTTAATTGAATGATATGAGGTTTCTATAGAACCTCCCACAATATTGGGTTCCTGTAGAACCTTATTAAACAATCTTGGGTTCTTGCAGAAACTTAATTGAATTATATGAGGTTTCTGTTGAACCTCCCACAATATTGGATTCCTATAGAACCTTATAAAATAATCTTGGGTTCCTGTAGAATCTTATTAAATAATATTGGGTTCGTGTAAAGAACTTTAATTGAACAATATTGGGTTCTTGAAACCTTACATTTTTTATGTCCTAAATCGTATTCACATCCCATATTTCAATACCACTTTAATCCTGTCTATTTGATCTATCATTATTCAAATCCTACCTTTTGTTCGTATACCTTTCAGCTCACCGTATCTCAAGTCTCGTTCACTTCCATTTTATCGACCCATGACATTATTTTTTGTATAACCGTCCTTTATCATTAACAATCTTTAGGAATGTCATTCGTTCATAAATCTAGAACTACACACAGTCTGATTCTCGTAAAACCAGAGATATGTAGATAACTTAAAACCAAAGTCTCGGCCACACTATTTTTAACGACCTCCCACTGCTTTAATTCCAACGAAATATTCTCTCGATCGGACAAAATTGACTACTACGTCAACTTTCGTTGCTCGACAACTCTTTCATCATTCTCAAACAATGAAGGGGCACCTGTTGACACCCACTTTTGACCTCCTGATGCTCTCCTAGCCTGCAATTTTATCAAAATTATTTAACTTTTAATACTAATATTTTTCACACATTATTTTGCTATCAAATAATTTTCAACAAGTCACATTCACGATTTAAAAAATGTATAAATTATTTAATTACTTTTTAGTATCATTTTTTACCATCATTAATTCAAATATGATATTTTAAATAATTTTATTAATATTTATTAAATTATTTTTTCATAAATTTATACACTCACAATTTATAAATGCATTGTGTTTTATTATTATCGATAATTCTATATAATTACACAAATTTTACATGCATAGTTATTTTAAATGCGACATCTTATTATTTTCATTATTACAACTATTAAAATAGCAGTCCTAAGTCAATTCAATTATCTTCTCAATTTTATTTAAATTCTAGCTATTATTTGAACCCGATCTATGACAATTTTAGCCTAAATTTTGCCCACTTAAATTTAATTTTAATTCTTTAATTCAATTGTGGCCTAATTTTAAATATTTTATTACTTTAAATCTCAGTCATGGATCAAATTGATCCAAGGGTTGAGATTAATTCTTCAAACTCTTGCCTTATTAAACCACCCTCAAGCCCTAATCTTTATTCTCCTAAAGACAGTCGCAACCCCTCCCTCTTTCTCTCTCCTCTCTCCATTCACTATAAAACCAAACAAGCCACCATCTCTTTCCCCTTCTACGTCTCCAACCGTCGTCCCTGTATCTTGGCCAACGAAAATCTGGTGAACCACACCAACAACCGTTGCTGCCACCTCTCCGCCAGTGTTCTCTAACCGTTACCCACATGCAGGACCCGCCAACTGCGACCATCCCTCCATGTCACCTCCCATCCCCTTTTCTCTATTCTCCTATCAACACCGGTGAAACCATCTTCTAGCCGTCGCTGCCCCACCATTTTTTGGTAGAACTCGTTGTCACCGCTGCTATTTTTGACAAATATCACCAAAAAATTATTAAATACATAACGGATTCACACATGTGAATCCGTCCCAAGTTAATCCTCTTTATTCAATTTTTTTGTTAAGCTTCTACTAAACCATCTTTTCTTAGTTTTGACAGATTTTATGTCTAATTGGTAAATATTGATTGAAATTTTGCCATAATTCTTTGTGGTTTTGTATCTGCTCAATCATCTATGCTACCACATGTTGAAAGCTCAAATTTATATAGCTATTTGCTTTAACTCTAATTCTGATTCAAGTTTGAACTTTGTCAATATCGAAGCACTATCATGTTTCTTTACTCATGATGTTGCTCTGAATTTATCATATTTGATCATCTTGATTTTTGCACCTAATTAAAATAATTTGATTAGAAAATGTTCTGCATGATTATTTTCTTTATCTTTTTTTAATCAATTTTTGTTGCATATGGTAAATATTAAAGTTGGTGCATATTTACATTTTTTTTTACTTTAAAATATTTTTTTACTTACGTAATTATGACAAATTTGGCTTGTAATTTATTTCCTCTAGCTAATTAGGAAAAATAATATTGTTGATGATTTTTCTTTTATTCTTTGATTGATTTGTATATGATTGATTCAGTTATTCATGTAAGAGAAATTTTCTCTTAGTTGATTTACAGGAATATTGCTTTGCCATTTTTATGTTGGTCTAGTTTTACACTATTCAACCTATATAAGCAACCCCTATTTCAATTAGAGCTCTCATCTGATATCAATTCACTACAAGATATATCTTCTCTATACAAAAAAAAAAGCTAATAAATATTTTCAAGTTCTTTTGCATTGTGAGTTTTAAAGAAGCCGTCCGGTTCTATCCTACTGCTTCAAATTGTTTTGTTTAAGGTTTTTTATTTTCTTTATGGCTTACAAGTAAGTTTTCTATATTTTCATATCTTATATGATACCTTTGTAATGCTAGAAAACATGTCTATAGGAGTTGTTCGATTTGTGTCGCTATGACTGTGTTTTGGTCCACGTGTGGGGTTCTTGTGTAGCTTTGTTGTTTCGTTCATGTCTAACAGGTACAACTATATATTTTGGGATACAAAGAGTTGCCTTAGGAATTCAGAGAGGATAACTTATTCCTTTTAGTTTATTTTATTCATATGGCATGTATAAACATATGATGTAATAGTAATTATTAGGAGTGCCCGGGGGGCGGGGTTTTATGTGCTCTATGAATCGCGTAGGCAAACATAACTTAGGTCTATGTATTTTTTTGTGATTACATGACTCACTTAGACAAACATAAGCTAGAATTTATTAATTAATGTTCTTGTCGCCTAGAAAGCATGCTTTAAGGATGATTAGCAAATTTTCGGTTTGAATTAATTAAATAAGTTTTTTGACATCGTCATTGATTTCCAACATTTTATCACCATTTTTAGTAATATGAATTACTCTAGACATTGAAACGAAATAATTTTGTTTACAACATGTTTGCTTTAATTTTCAACAATATAAAGCTATCTTTTGCATTTGAAAGCAAAGTTTCAACATGATTTGTTAATTTTCTACGACATAAAAAATTACTTGTGGCATATTAAATTACTTTTCAGCATTCTAAAATAATTTTTCCAATATTTAAATCAATCTCTAGTGATTAAAACACCGTTGTAACAAATTTTCAACAATTGAATATTTTTCATTTCACTAAAACAGTTTCCAACATCTTTCACGAATTTCCAGCGATACAAAATTATCTTTTAGGAAGTTAAATATTTTCAACGTATTAGAATTAATTTTTCACGCATTAACAAAATTTCAACTATTTTAAAAGTATTATCCAACATTTTTCGCTAATCTACAGCATGCGTAGTTAGCTTTTACATGATAAATTAACGGTTATTGTTCCTTCACATTTAGTTAACTAAGACAAGCTTTTATTTTAACAATTTTACAACTCATTATTTTGACACGAACCACAGTTATGCTATTTATTTCGCGCTTTGAGTCCTATTAGAAAACACAATTTTGTTTGTCTTGACCACAAATCCAAATTAGCAAAGCCCAATGCCTCTTGGGCGATAGGTGGGATGCTACGCATTTCTAGAGGCGTTAGTTTTATTCTTTTTTTTAGTACGCCTTTAGGTTAACAACCAGCCTAGATTGGGTGGGAAGGGTAGTTATTTGGAAGTATGATCTCCAACATATATTACACGACTTATGACAGTGTCACTTTTTTAAGAATCCAGCCAATGGGTCGGTTGATGATTAAACAAGTTGGGGTTCTGATCCGAATGAGATCAAAACCATTCTTTGTTTGATATGGTGAATTCTTTCTTTTCTTTACATTTACTTTACATGCTCATTTACTTCGGGTAAAATTAATAAATAGTTCTATTATAAATTGTTTTACCGTCTCTCTCCTCGTCTCTACTTTACATTATTTGTCTTATTTTTATCTCCACCTAGTTAATAATTAGAAATAAATAAATGATGTTTGTTTATTAATTACTTTATCGCTTAGTTAATATTAAGTTAACAATAAATCAGTGACCTTTGTTTTATGACATAGAATCCCTATGTAAAATATGAATTCGGGCGGGAATCAACTTTGTAGACCTCGAAAGGTGTCTAACACCTTCCTTTTGTGGTAATTTGAATCCTTACCCGAATTTTTGGTGAACTAAGATAAAACAATAAAATAGGTTCTTAGTTAGCCTAGACCGGTGCCCTAACGCACCTTAATATGTTAGGTGACGACTCTTCACATTCTCTCAAACAATTTCAAAAAGAGTGGTCACGTCGAATCCCGCTTTTTGCTAGAAAAATGGGGTGCGACAACCATTATACCTTATTTAAATCTCCATGTTAGCATTACTAACAACAATCAATTAAATCAAATTTATGGAAAAATTTAATTCATTGATTAATTTAATCCCTTATTTATAATGCTTAACTTATTTCTTGTAACTGATATTAAAGCCACCTACAGGGTTTTCATGTGAACAACTTATAAGCAACCATAAAGGGGTGTCTTCTATCTCAAATTCGAGACATGGTTCTATCAACCAATTATTATTTCACTAATACGATTTGTCATTATTTAATCTATTAGGAATTTATTTAATCATAATAGAGTCTTACCTTTTAATTGATTAAAATAATAAATCAAACTACATAGATCATAATAGTTATATTAGGATTAAGAGTATAAGTACAAATAACGGATTAGAGAAGTTGTTCATTAATATTCAGAACATAAACTAACATTTATACTTGGTCCTTTTAGTACATACGAAATATACTAGTACAAGAAGTTGGAATATTACCACTTCCATGATTAGGATCAAATTATATGTAATCTTATGCTACAATAATCAAGATTTTTGTCCTACTTCATCTATGATTGTGAATATTAATTTGTAACTTATAAGAACCGACAATTTTAATCTTCCGTTCATATGTTAAATAATTTCATACACAAAATCGTCTACAATATAAGTAAATGACACATATTAAACAGATCTTACTAAAAAAATTTATTACATAAATTAAAATAAGTATTTAGATTGAATGAAAACATAATATTATAGCCTAAACCGTTGTTAATAGTATATTCTATAAATTTTCAATGCTTGAACTCATTACCTCATGGTCATACACAAAAACTTTACAAGTTACGCCAAGGTTTCCCTTCAAACTCATCTTTCTTTTGGTAAAAATTTACACACACCTAATGTATACACCAAGGCAATACATGCATGTCATATGTTTGAATTTAGAGTTCATGCTCCTTAATCATGATTAATTAATATGTATTTTACTTAATTTAATTGTTTAACCATGATATAGAACATTAGTTTGATGTATGGACCGAATTCATGTAAGTTTTTACCCTTTCTTAACGTGCACAAAGAATTAACTTCTTAATTGAACCACACCATCTTCCCATATTTTATGACATGGAACTAGACTTCGTAAAGCAAATTGGAGATATTTTGCTTCACTTTATAAACACCCACATATTTTTCGAAGTGACAATGTGCCCATTCAAATCTAATTTTGACACCCTAAGCACAGCAAGCGATGAACTTGATTTTTAGAGAGATCAATGCTGGCAGGGATAACAGTTTTTTTGCTATGAAGTGTTGGCTACTCTTTCAGGCATTAATTTTTTTTTCATTTAAATAAGATATTTGGATTTGGATTAAATAAAAGGATAGTTAGATCATTGAACTTTTAAGTTAGGAGTTTTCTATTTCTAATATAACATAAATGACTAAAATTAAAATTCAGGATAAAGTAGAATCCAAATGATGTTTTTTCATTTACATTTGAAATTCAGGAAAGGACATGTTCCAAGACGGAAGGAATTGGAGTAGTCCAAACACTACATCCACCTGAAAATCATTTTCAAAATTACAAAACCAGTCTTATTTGACTTGAAATTCTCTAAACAGTATGCAAGAAAAATGAATAAATAACCTAATATCGCCTTGTGTAGTCGTTTCCTTTCTGTTTCATTTAGTGATCAGTAGTAGATGAATTGGCATCCATCGAAACCTGTTCAAATAAGGCAAAAACCCATTAGGAGTCAGCAAAATGCTTGCACTGTATTGCTAATGAGAGTTGTAGGAATTAGGCGTTAGTAATGTCCCAAATTATATTTTGTTACATAAAAGTGATTGATCTTATGCCCTATTACATAGTTACAAATTTTATTTTGTAATGATATTATGATACAGAGTTCATTTGCATTGGTAGTTTTGTTTACAATGGTAAAATTTAGTGACTTTAATGTTAAATGTCTTAAGTTAAAGTTTAATTGATTGAATATGACAACAAATATAGATATGTGATTAATAACTATAGAAGATTGAATTCAATAATCGTATCGATGAAGTAAAAGCTAAGAGTTATAGCTAGAAAATGCTAATTACTAGATTAACAAATAAAAGTAGAGCTGTCAATATGGGTTGGTTCAGCCCATTCGGATTAGTTCATACGGGCTTTGGAGTTTGACGGGTCAGGCCGGGCTGACCCAACAGCATGACAGGCAAAAAAATAGCAAGCCCAACCCATTACACTCTGGGTTGCCCAATCCATTTTTTAAAATATATTATTTTTATAATCTTAATTTAAATTTTAAACTGTTAAGTACATAACTATTTACAGTATAATATTACATGAAGTTACTACCTATTAATCAAGTCTAAAATTAAAAAAAAATCAAATAATCTGTGAAATTAAATAACTTTTGACTCCAAACCTAATAGAGATGTTGAAAAATAAGTGAAAATGTTAATGAGTAATAGTATAACTAGCTAAATAATAATATTAACCTATTTTTATTTTAATTGATCACAATAAAACACAAAGAAATGTCAACATTAGTCCATTAAAACTGAAAATGAACTCCTTACAAAATAATTTTCTCATGGCACTTATGAGTTATAACGTGTTCAACATCGCCACATTATCTTCATAAAACATATTTGATTCCTTAAAAAATTTAGTATTTTAATTATTTATATATTTTATAAACATATTTAATATTTAAATATCTATGATGGTCCAAATAGACTGAGTTTTCCAAATAGACTGAGTTTGAACTCTTTTTTTAATTCTTACTACTCTATTCTATATTTTAAGCATTTTTGTTTGGCCACGGGCCAGCTAGTCCATATTACCCAAGTCCTACGGACCAACGGGCTTATATTGACCGGGCTAAAAAGCCCTGTTCTTAAACGGGTTGTAAAAATCGTATCTCAATCCTATCAAATTACAGGCTGGATCAGACCGAACTGGCCCAATGAGCCTAGCCCATATTGACGGCTCTAAAAATAAGCTTTTGATTTTATGGTTTAAGTGAATAAATTTCAGATAAAACTAATCACAAAAGTATTATATATTTGGTGCCAAGTAGATTGAACTCACTAGGATCTACAGTGACAAGTATGGCTGTCCCTCCGAAGTCACAAGTGCCACCAGCCACTTTAGTTCTCTGCCAATAGCTATTAAAGGCATAAGAGGCATGCGCAAATAAAGTATCAGGCTGATAACATGATCCATTAGGTTGAATTTGATCACAATCTGCTCCAGATGCACATGCATAGTTCATGGATTCTTGGATAATAGGGTCAGGTACTGATGGCTTTGCCACACACCACAGAGCCATAGCAGGGACAATGTGCAGAGGCGGAGGCACTGTTGGTGGTGGATATACCACTGGTGGTAAGAAAAGCCCAGTGGGTGGGTTAATTGGGATATAACTAGGTGGACTTGGCTCATAATAATAAGGCGGACTAAAAATGGGTTGTGTTGGGCTAGGAACATATGTGGGAGGATTAGGTACAAAATATCGTGGTGGGCTAATAATTGGTGTATTGGGATTGATTATGGGAGGAAGAGATGATTGGGGTGGGCTAGGAATGATAGTGGATGATGATGGGCTTGGGGGTGGATTTACAATTGGGCCTCTACTACCAGAATTGCCATTGGCTGGAGGTGGATTAACACAAAAAGGAGTAGGTGTATTCGGTACTGGAGGAAGAGAATCATAAGGTGGTAAATTGAAAGGGGAACTGACACTATAGGGTCCTGAATTGGACAAATCTGATGAAGGTAAATATACGTCGAACCGTTTCAAGCCATTGATTTCAGATGATTCTGTAATTTCTTGTGAACTTTCTGACATTCCATTTAATTTTCTAGCATCTGCTTCACACAAAAGTACTATGTCAAGTGATATAATTAATGTAAAAATACATACAAATGATAATGTAAAATTATATACGTTAATTATATAAAAAAGTCTTTATATAATCAAATCACTTATAGGAAAAAAAAGAGCAGCACGGTGCACTAAAGTGCTCACTATGCGCAGGGTCTGAGGAATGGCCCTACCACAAGGATGCAGTGTACGCAGCCTTACCTTGCATTTCTTTCAGAGGCTATTTTTAAGGATTGAACCCATGACCTCCTAATCGCATGACAACAACTTTACCAGTTACTTTAATGCTCCATTTCAATCAGATTACTTATAAGGTAATTATAAATAAAATTCTCAATCATAATTAATTGTTTACAAAGTAAAAAAGGCGGTTGTTCATATAATTTTAACTCTTATTTATAAGTGAACAAGCAAAGGACCAACACGGCGTCTTCTCATTGTACTAAAGGTATTTTAAGTTGTACATTAAATTTAGCTTTCTTTTATTGTTGAATGAACACGTGTCTCATTTACTTTAGTTCATGCACCATTTTGGAATATCACTTACCATTCTCATATCCTTCATATTTCTTTATCCTCCTCTGCTAAGTTTCATCTATTTTTTCAATTCTTTTCTATTTAGTAAGTGATTCCATTATCTTTGTCCTTTTATAAATTCATTCTGATGGTTGGACTAATGCATTCTTTGTCATTTTCAAGAGTTACATCTATCGAGCAATTGATTCTCCTAACTTGAAAATGCAAGATGATGTACTATTTAATCTAATTGAAAATTTATGAACATTAAAATAATGTTATGGTAAGGATCTAGAGTTTTCTCTTTGTCCTTTTGCTTTATTTTTCATTTTAGTTAGTGTTTTGAGTAATTTGGTTTATTCACATCTCAACTTTTCTCTTTCATCATGATTTATTGATTGATCTTGTACATGCACTTAGTTATTTGTTCAAATACTTTTATGCAATGTTTGTACTTTCTTGCAGAAGCTATTAGATCACTTAACACACTGATTTTTGAACTGAAGATAAATTAGTAATGAAAAATGAAGAAATTCTATGTTACTAAAGTGTTTGTTGAAATGTCCAAGATAAGGAAACTTCATTTTTCCCCTTAAGAGCTCTATTACTCAAACATTTTTCATATAGCAACATCATGATGCATTATTTACATTTGAGTTATAAAAAAGATGCATTATTGTCATTCAGTAAAAAAGTTATTGAATTTCTTTTGCTTTCACTATGGCTTGCAGGAATTATATTTTTTCATCTCGGTCTCTAATAGCAACGATGATAACATGAACTCACAAATAGCTAACAGATTTTGAAACAAACGATGCTTCTTTAATCAAGAAAAAAATAAAATTCACTTTTATATGGATCGTGTTTTACCTTTTTCTATTATGGTCTTGCAGGGATTAAAAACTTGCCTTAAGTTACTACTTGATGTGTTGTTCAACATTTGTATATTATTGCCCTTCATAAATGATAAGAGTAACATGCAGGGTGTCTACGAAATTGTATGCTTTTGCACTTGGAGGAATCATATTGAAAATTGAAATTAGAATTTCTATTGATGATTTTGCCCTTGCGATTAAAAGATAAGCCCTACATATTGGAGGTAAGTTTGTCTCCAATTATGTTTAATCCACTATATTATTATTAATACATACTTGAATATTGATGTGATTAAGTCCTTTATCTTTTTGTGCAGATACCTAAAGATTGTTTTATACTTCCAGGTTCTTAAGTGAAGGATCAACTTCATATGAAAACCTTTTCATCTCATATTGTCTTCAAACAAAACGATTCCAATAAGATCTTTTTATTCTTCTATAAGTAAGATTCTATTGTTTCTCTTTATTTGTTGTTCTTTCAAGAACTGATAAGAACATGTTTTTGTTATCTCTCTATTTGTTCTCAGATAAGATCATGTTTCTATCATAATAGAAAATGCCAAGAAGCAATTGGTTTCGATATGTTTGCTCCTTGATATTTAAAGAAAATTTGAAGGTATTTGATATTTTTAGATATATGTAACTTATGACCCTTTTGCAATGTGTCTTCGCTTGGTATATTAAAATTAAACATTCACCGAGTATCTTTACTTTTTCATGTGTTGCTAAAACACCTTACGCGTTTTACATTATTTTTCTCCTCTTTCAAAGTCATTCTTTCATTCCATCTTATAGAATGGCCTACAGGTATGTTATGTCCCTATATAGGTAAGATGTTTAGTTTCAAAATAAAATAAAAAAATAAAATAATGTGAGAGAAAGAACCTTTTGGTGGAGTCTGTCCCTGAATGAATGCATTTAGAGTGTTGATATCTTTTTTTTTAGACGGTTGTGATCAACTACGCTTATTTTGTTGTTGTTTTTGCCTTTTGTTTTGATTGGCTTTTTTACTTTTCTGAAAAAATTAACCTCCTATATAGGAACTTTATTATTTTCTTGCTATAAAAAATGATAAGCAAAAGTTATTGAAGTTTTTTTCTAAAAACTTTATAATATTCTATCTGATGAAGAATTTTATTCCCTCCTTCACAAAATACCATTTAATTTAAGTGCATACATTTGTAATATATAATATACACAAAAATAATTTGAAAAAATTATGTTACCACAAGCTCTCCTCAATTTAGTGTCACCTGCTACTTAGTAAAAATTAATGACTAATATGATTGAACTACAAAATGTGATAGATTATGAAAAAAGACTCAAATAATTGGTTACAGATATGTACTAATAAAAAAATATTAGCCAAAGAAAACGTTAATGCTGAGAGTTTAGAAGAAAAATTCTTGAAGATTTTACTAGCAATGTGGCCTAAGTGTTTTTGTCTATAAAGTACTTTATTTAAGTTTATTGTCATTCACAATCTTTAGTCACTGTGATTTCTTGCCACTTAATAAAACATGACCCACTCTTGTGAAATTGAGCTTATGTTTGTCTTTATTGAATCTTGATAAATGCATATTTATTTTCTTATTTTTTTCTTCTGGTGAAGATGGAGATGCACATATACATTGTCAAGGGGGTTTCAATCTCCTTTATACAATAAAAATTGCCCAACTTTTTAAATCAATGATCAACTTTAAGATAAAAATAACGGAGCAATAATGTTCAAATATTTAAGCTTTGAAAAATAATGATCATCTTCTGAGAATCTTATATAAGAGAGAAAATATTTACCGAAAATACTTTTCTTTCTGTACCTATTACTATGACTCCAAAGAGTATTTGTTATAAAAAAAATAAAAAAAAATAAGAGAACTTGATTAATCTTTGTTTTTATTTGAATGACTAAGAATCTAGCTGCTTATGTGCTATTAGTTTAGCCAACATTCTCGATAATAACCTATAATTCTTTTATCTAAAGTTTATTTTCAAATTGAGGCATAGTAGTTTTGAAGGTTTGATTGCTTTTTAAGTACCAAAAAATGATTCAATTTGAAGCAAAGGTTAAATAGTATAGTCTTCGTTTTCATTTAGGAGTCATCTCATGTTATTGATTTTATGAATGAAAATTTGTCTATGCAATAATTATATGAGACTTTATGTAAAGTAATAAAGTAAAATATTCTCGGATATAATTCAGAAATTCATAGTCAAATAAAAGTTTCGCATAGTGTTTGTCGAAATCAATATACTGTAGTATTTGGTTATATCTCTACTTAAAACATATATTATTTATGAGGAGATTTCTTCTGTTAACTTATAAATGCAGGTTATTATAAGAATAGAAAAGCTTTCCGACAATCACTTTGAAAAGATACCCAAAATCACATTTTATATTTGATGTAGTTACTAATGAGAATATCACCCAAATTTGCTTTTCTTGGTTATTTTCTATACTTTTTCATGTGTCTTTTGTGTATTCTGTTTTCATTTATTCAAAAATGCTCTCCGATATTGGTTTAGCAGTACTGTTCAATTTTCAAGTTAGAATGTGAAAAAGGCTTAAACTTTAGACGAATTTTGTATTTAGCAACTCTAAATCTCTCCTTGCATCACCTCTTTTTTTGACCTTTAAAAAACATCCATGTTGTCACTTTTTTTAAAAAAAAATACTCTTTCAATTTTTTGAAAAATTTTTAGCCATTTTCATTCTCTATATGTAAGTTGTATCCCTCTTCTATTTGTTTTTCTTTTTTTTTTGAAATTCTAAGTCTTCACCATCTTTGTTTTGTGAAATTTTTACCATAGTAATACATTTAAGTATTCTTAATTTTAAATTTTCCTTTTTTTATTTTTTGTTTTTCACTACGCCTCTTGTTGTGTGATCATTTTAAAGGTAAAAATGAATAAAGTCAGATATATTTTTTTAAGGTTGAATTAACTGCTGCAACTACTGTATAGACGATGACTGTGATGGATGAAATTGAAGTTGATTTTAGATTAAACGTTTTGAATTGTTTGTGTTTCTCTTTTTGTGTTGTTTTATCAAAATATTTATGCTTTTTTTTTTTTTAAAATAATCTTGAATGTTGTGTGAATTGTGGTCATTTGTGTATGCTAATTATTTATTGTTATAGTATTAAAAATTTTGGGTATGTGAGGATTCACTTGAATGTAGATTTTTGATAGTGAGTATTGTTTAATTTTTGAAAATTGGATGACATTCCTGCATTAGCAATCTTTAAAATTGAATTTTAAATTTAATTTTACTTGCTCACTCTTATTTATTTGTTCTTGGTCTTGATATGTCGTGATTTCTTCACTTCAATACTTTTTTCTCCAGTCTGCTTTGTTATATTCTTTTCTTAAGTCTAGAGTTTAGCAGAAACAACCTCTCTACCTCTCAAGGTAGGGTAAGATTTATGTACCTGCACACTATCCTCTCTAGCTAAAGATGAAAATGAAATAACTCAAAGACATCTTTAGAAGGTGGAAGTACCTGAAAATGTTGTAGATTCATAAACTTTTCTTGATTAGAGAGGATGTTGAGAACAACATAAGTTACATGTGGTGTCTTAATTTTGTTTGAAATTCTTTTTAAGGAGTTATGTATTTATGGTTAGCCTCCAATCTAAGTGGTCTATTTTATTTGATTGTGGATAAAGTCCTAAGAACACCACATTTAAGTTTAGGAAAAACACCACTCGTAAGTTGTTTAAAAAAATATGATGCTCAAAATAAATTTTTGACAAGAAAATGTTGAAAGGCTTACTTTGTGTTAAGTCTTCAGATTCTTCAAATATATTTACCTTGGTTGTACAAGTGGATGCGTATGTTTTACTCATATGTCCACAGCCATAATTGTTACCACTTATTCTATTTTTGTGATTTATTTAGTTAGTAATGATAGTTTGCTTGAAATTTGATATTTAGGCATTTTGAATGTTTTCTCCAGATAATGGTTGTTCTTCAATATAATAATGTAAATATCTCAACTAAATGAAATGAAAAAAGGGAAGAGTTCTCGATGATGCCCTATCTAAAGTAAATTCCCTCACAACTATGATACACTTGCCTTTGTAGGGATGCGCTTAATGATTTGATTAAAACACTTCCAATTAAAATTATAATCTCAAATTCTTTGGAAGGTGCTCAAAAAAAGATGCATCCGTTGCAAGTTTGTAATAATTCCTAGAATTTCAAATGTATTTCATAGTTGAAATACACCTTTTTTTTTCATTATATAGAAAAAGTAAACTCTTTCGTCAAAGATCTCCCTTTAGATTAGAAATTTCAAAATAGGATATAGTTTCACATTCATTAAATTCACGTGAGATACCGAATTATGAGAAAAGGAAAAATATGAAATCACATTAGATTCCATTTCCGTCAGATATATCAATAGATGCACTTATATAAGTTTAGCATTATGTTCTATCAAAGATATATTTATTTGTTTTGTTTTTACTTTTTATTGCTATCCTGCTTCACCAAATGATAATATAAATATCCCTCACTTTGAAATTATGCAGTATAGCATGGGCCATGCCCATCTAATATTATTACTAGTGCAACAATTTTTACAGTATATGTTTTTAAATGTATATAACTTAAATCTTCAGTATATCAAGGTTAAGTTACAAAATATTATGCAAAAGATATATATCTTATATTTATTAGTTTGATGTATATATCGAATGTGAAAAACTTTCGGAGAGGAGTATTAGCTAGGCAAAGTAAAAGTACCTAATCATTTTGAAGAAAGTAGATACCTGTGCAATTACTTCATACTCTTTTCTCCGTACCAATTTTAGTAACACAAATTATCATTAGTTAGTGTTAAAAATTACTACTTTTTAATTAAAAATTAAATATTGAACTTCTTATTTCACTCTTAATAAAATGTGATCGATATAGACAGACGATTAATATTCAGTGCCATGTTTTATTTTAAACACAAATTTCAAAAATTTATCTATTTTTCTTAAACATCATATCCAATCAAACACTTTGGCGAACGGAATAATAGAGTTTGTAGCTAAAGGGTGGAGTGCACATACCAGTATATATTATGAAGAAAGCTCCGAGATACAAAACAAAACTTAAAACGTATAGCATAGAGTGACGATCAGCTGGTATTTTCATGATCCTCCTCGTATATTACTTGTGATCTATAGAGAATTCTGGCGCAAACAACAACCACAACAATTAGAAGCAACAAGTTTTAAAGTAATGGTGACTAATATACTACTAATAAGTGTGGAAAATTAGATGCTTTGATTGCCTCGGGGATATTTGTGGTTGAAGCAATGCAAACACAATATAAGAAAAGTGTAAAGTGATCATGATTCGAATTAATGTATTATTTCTTCATATTTTTCGTGTTAACTGCACGTGCAACATGCATGCCAAGTCACATAGTAAATAATTTGTAAACTACTATGAATATTGTTAAACTAAACTTGTATAATAATTATACATTAAATTAAGAAAAAGTACATCATTTTATACAATAAAGATGATAGCATATATCGTTTGAACATTGGAAGATGAACAATGAACAATTTAATAGGATATATGTTATTCTTTTTCTTAAACACTTTAATTTAATTATGAAGTAGAAATATGTAATGAAGTGTATCTATCTAATACGTCCTTATAAATCATATTCCTAGTGTATACTCCTCTCATCCATTTCATTTGTACTGTCATAACTAGGACTATTGAGATCAACCTTAATAAGTGTTAACGAATTTAACAAATAAGAAGTAATTATTGGTTTACGTATCCCTGATATATTAAATTGTAACTTACAGTAAAATTCAAAATAAAATATTAGATTCATATATTTGATCTTGGAATATTTGTAGCCCTCCCAAATGTTTTACATGGAAGTAGTTAAAAATTGTTTCCTTTCAAAAAAATTTAGTGTACTTATTTAATTCTTTAATCTATGAATTTTTGAATATTTAAATTATTTAAATGGGTATTAGTATCTTTTAGCCTTTTATAATAACTAACATTCATTTTGTCAGTCATATAAGTCTCTCAAAAGAGCAAATTAAGTACGGAAATTTTCTTAAACATATGAATGAAAAATACATTTAACTGTTTCTTTAAATGAGTGGGAGATGGGAGTGCTAATTACACTAAATACTCCTGTAATACGCGCTCGACATTAGATATAGCAAATAATAATAATAACAATTTTGCTCTTTAAGCATGTATGTTATTGTTTTTGTTGTTAAATTATTATATTGTGTTATATATAAAATTCTTATTTTTTTTATTTTAGTTTGCTTATTTAACTTTTGGTTCAAAATTATCTTAAATTTACTCATTTAGATGAAGTTCCATATTTCTTTTTTAAAAACATTTCATTATGTAAGTGATTTAAATATTTTCTGAAAAATAGGGATGACAACATTATTAAGAGTTCTAAAAGATAAAAATATTTAGCAAAATACCTAATATTCATGTCATCTTATAAAATACTTTGTGTTTAGTTTCTATCTGAGACTTTTCAAAGATACATATTTCAAACAATGTTTATTCTCGAAGGAAAAAATAAGACATAAACCAAAGGAACAAAGAAGAGAAGTTTTGGAGACGCTCATAATTAACCAACTACAAAGCAAATATGACGTATTTTATGCAAATTACCTGTTGGTTTGGAACTCACTTGGAGAGATGATTTTCTCAAGTTCAACGGTTGCAACAAATTCATGGAGAATGACACACCCTTTTAAGTCATAATATAAGCAACAAAGAAACAAAGAATTTTTAGTATCTTGTGCATAATTTCTTCTTAATTCCTACAATATTATAAAGTCTATGACTTTGCCACTCGTGGTTACGTGTACGCTTTCTTCTTGTTTACAATTTTGTCTGTGTCAGGGTGTGTTGGGGCAAAGTTCATGGTGTAGGTGTAGTATCTACACAATTGCCAAAACTAACAAGGCATAGATGCTTGCCTTGACATCCCAAAAGAAGGACCAAAGTTGAAATTTTTCTTTTGCTTGCTTTCTACTCAACTACACTCCTTTTCTCTCCTTTACATCACAAAATTATATAGATCACCAAAAGCAAATAATACGCACCACTACGCGCCCAACACTTCTCCTATGAGAAATCCCAAAAGGGGGAAAATGCAATGCCATACTCCTTGGGTATGTATCCATGCCTCATGCATGGAGATGATAAGCTACCCACACACGAAAAAACAATATTTACGCCAGTTATTATTTAACTCTCTGTCATTCCAGGTCTTTCGGCACTTCTTGCTTAACTCACCATTTCTTATCAACACTATAGTCGTAAGTTATAGATTTTGAAGCGAATACATCCCATGGAAAATACATTACTAGAAAACATTAAATTTTCGACGGACAGTGTAGTCAGAATATGATCGGAAAATAAGGTAGTTTTGATTATTTCCGACTGCTTGATGGTAATCGGAATATAGCTTGTTGGAAAAACATTTCCGACTACAGTAGTCGGAAATTTTCGACTACTTTAGTAAATAAAGTAGTAAGAAATTTAATAAATAATTATTTAATAATTATTCCGACTACTGTAGTCGAAAATTTAATAAATAATTATTTAATAATTTTAATTATTCCGACTACTGTAGTTGAAAATTTAATAAATAAATATTTAATAATTATAATTATTCCGACCACTGTAGTCGGAAATTTAATAATTAATTAATTAATAATTATAGTTATTTTGAAATTTAATAAATAATTAATTAATAATTATAATTATTCCGACCACTGTAGTCGAAAATTAATAAATAATTATTTTATAATTATTATTTAAAAAGTGTTATTATTTAATAAATAATTATTTAATAATTATTATATTGCATTAGCGTATACTGCTTTCAGATTATAAACAACATAACTAATGTATTTTTCATAATAGGATCAAACACAACAAAAATTTATAAATACAACTACTTTAAATCATTCAAAACAAACATCAAATCAAATAGTTTAAACATCTAAATGTCACAACCAAAAATAAGAACAATAATTACAATCTAATTATCATCAGATTCATTATATTCCTCGTCATGAAATACTTGCGGCATGTGCTTCTTAACCAACTCCTCAAATTTAACAAATTTAGCAAATTTATCATCGTTAGCTGCACATTTCTGCGTCAATTCACAATTTGCTTTTTGAGAAGTAACATTTCAGCATTTATGAGATTAATCAAGAATGGTAATTCAACCTACCATGTAAAATTAATACAACTTCATGAACCATACTACAGATGGAGGACAATTCGATCATCAAATAAACAACAGAAACAGTGCGAAAAAGTTCTAGAATAGACCATTATCTTAATATTGCATTGCAAAGAAACATTCTTGAGATTAACTTTAGCAGAAAATGAGTTAAAAAATAAACAATAAGGATCATGATTTGGGTCTAGACATTAACCCAGGAAGAAGAAAAAGCATTTCAGGTCAATGAACAACTCATAAGAAAAAACATTTGGTTCCATCCCTGTTGAGACTTATGTTACGAGCTAAATTAAAAATGTAAATTATTTAGCCTTAGCAAGTATAAAAGCTCACATGTCACTTCTGGTTCTTGTAGAGTACAACAAGAAATTTTTTTTCGTTTAACTGGAAGTAGTCATCTATAAGTCTCAAACAACTTTTTGTATGGAGTATAAGAAATATTTTTTATCAAGTTCTTGTTTTAAGGTGGAAAATTGTTTGGCATAAACTAAAAAAGTAACTTGAGACATCCAAAGAATAAGAAGAGTAGAATAGTTATCTAACCTTGTGACATTCATAGATGGTTGGCTGAAGGTCACTTAGCTGAGGGTCCATAAAAAACAACCTCTCTACCTCCACAAGATAGGCCGTAGGGGTATAGATGTGTAACACCAGCCATTCTAGACCCACTTGGGGGTTACACTGGCTGTGTTGTTGTTAGATTAAGGTCACTGTTGGCACTGCCACTATGCAGAAAGCTGTCACTGCTACTCTTTGAATTAAGTAGTGCATAAATGACATTTATCATTGTTTGTTCACATTTTCAGATTTTGTTTGCATTTCTTTAAAAGTTGCTTCAATATAATCATGTTTTTCACACTTTTAGCAAAAAAGACAATATAGTTAGACATAAGAAGTGCTATCTACTGTAGGGTTGGTTCCTTGTTCTCTAATGTATTTTTTACTCATCTATCATAAAGATATACCAGTAGTTACTAATTTTTCTCATAATGTGTTTATGTCGATACAAGGTGAAGTATTCACAAAATGATTATAAGCTGACATATGCAACTGTTAAGGTAAAGAATATTCCCTATTGCATCAACTCTAAACCTACAGAATGTACTCACTTTAGTTTCACCTGCAGCACATTAATGTACTCATTTGTTTCTCTGGACATAAGTTAGAGAAAGAAAATACTTGAATCTATTCTGTTTCTTAAGAATCATACTCATGGCAGTCATATATAATCTACTAGTTTTTGGACACACTCTTTGCCTCTCTACCTCACCTCTAAAGTAGACGTAAAGTTTGCATACACTTTACCCTCCTCATACCTCTCTTTGTGGGACTATCCAGGATATATTGTACATTAAAAAAATTAAATATTATTATCTTGATGCGCAATCATTAGTGACTTTTTAAAAGTATTTTTTTCTAGGAATTTATTGAAGCAACAACAATATTGGATCTTAGTTTCGATTTGATAGAATAGGTTTCGAAAACATATGGATAATAAAAGAGGGGAGGGGTGAAGGGGTTTTAGAAGTTACACGACATCACTACACTCTATACATATGTCCCTACAGTTAGGAATAGTGACATATAGAGGTGGTCCAAATCCGTGCAACAACGATAAGCCAACCACAGATATAGACTATTGGATACAGGAAACTTGCTTGGTTCTATTGAATTGATGAAACTGCTATTGCATTCTTTTACTATTTTCTCTTATTTGTAGAAAGAAACACCTGGTAAAGTTTTAGTCTCACTCCCTTCACATTCTACCACCAGATTATCACCAATTGTGTAACAAGGTCCTTGCAAACATTTCCACTAAAGAACTCGTGTGCGCAGAAATATGAAACTATAAAGTCTGAACTATATTATGTAGTACAAGAATAAAGAGGGTAACATCTACCTAGAAGCAACATTCTTTTGCAAGTAAACACTATACAACATTCATATGACGAAGTCATCCAAGTACAACCAGGGGAAGGCAAAAGACCAAGCAAATCATGGATCTTTAAATCTCACAATATCATTATTTTTTCTTAAAAAAAAAAAAAGAACAAACAAAAGTCTCAAATCACATAATGAAGGAAGAGAGAGAGATCTTACTAGTTCAATATACTCACTAAGCCCCTAAAGAGGGTTTTTGCCAGCAAGAAATTCAAATAATAAGACCCCAAAGTTGTAAACATGGCTCTTCTTAGTGAAAGACCTAGTTGATATATATTCAGGATCAAGATATCCAAATGTTCCACGGATGTTGGATACATGTTTACTGACCATTTCTTTCCTTGACAACCTAAAATCAGCAACCTATGTATTAAACCCAAGATTGCAGTTATGTTTAGTATCATTAGCCCAACATTGCATATACGAGAACCCAAGGTATGCTCAATAAACACCCCTAAACAAAGTCCTAACTACGATAGATCAAGCTCAACAAAAAGGTACTCGATTCATAGGTACAGTAAATCAAGAAATAACTCACAAAAGGGTTATTTTTACGCCAGCTTTAATGGTAAAGCTTATCCCAGTTCTAGTCGATTAGACCGGCTTGGAATGCCTATTATCAAGGCAGATCCATTGATTAAGTGGTAAGTATGTGTGTGTGTGAGAAAGAGAGAGAGAGAGAGATCATACCGATGCTGCAACCATTGC
The DNA here is from genome assembly GCF_002878395.1 of Capsicum annuum. NCBI lineage: Eukaryota > Viridiplantae > Streptophyta > Magnoliopsida > Solanales > Solanaceae > Capsicum > Capsicum annuum. The sequence goes on from NC_061113.1 coordinate 82,246,734, forward strand.
TGCTTCGCTGGAGGAAGACAACCACTGCAGCTTCAATGGTTTCGATGGAGGAAGGTTTTTTGCCCTAATTTAGTTTAGAGGGTGAGAGAGAAGTAGTGAAGTGAAAGAGGAAAGAGACCTGTACATATTAATAAATATAATCTTCCGACTACTACAGTCGGATAAAAGTTAAATATATTTAATTATTCAATATTTTTGACTATAGTAGCCGGAAACATATATTTAATAATATATTTATTTTATTATTAAATATTCCGACTACAGCAGTCGAAAATACTAATAACTAAATAAAATTAATAATTAATTTAATATACTTCCGACTACTTTAGTCGAAAACATATATGTAATAATTTATTTTACTTATTCCTATTACTTTACATAATTATTTAATATAAGAATAAATATTCTGACTAAAGCATTCGGAAATACTAATAAATAAATAAAATTAATAATTAATTAAATATATTTTCGACTACCTTAGTCGAAAACATATATGTAATAGTTTATTTTACTTATTTTTAAATTCCATACAAGGAACTGAATATACATTTAGTAATGTATTTATTTAACTATTTACATTTCTTACTACAGTGGTCGGATATATATTTAATTAATTATTAATTTTATTTAGTTATTAGTATTTTTGACTACAGGAGTAGGAAATATATATTGAATAATTTATTTAAATAATTATTTAATTCCCATATAAGAAATTGATTATATATTTAGTAATATATTTATTTAATTATTTATGTTTTCAACTACAGTAGTTGGATATATACTTAATTAATTATTAATTTTATTTAGTTGTTATTATTTTCGACTACAGTAATCAGAAATATATATTTAATAATTTATATAAATAATTATTTAATTTTTGTTTTAGGGACTGATTATATATCTTGCATTATATTTATTTAATTATTTATATTTTTGACTACAGTGATCGGATATATAATAAATTAATTATTAATTTTATTATTTATTAGTATTTTCGACTATCGTAGTTGGAAATTTATATTTAATAATTTATTTAAGTAAATAATTTATTTAATTATTTATATTTCTGACTACTGTAGTCGGAATATATATTTTCTGGAATTTGCCACCAAATATTCTGCCTGTTTTTGTCATAGATAGTATTGGAAAAATATTTTGTAAAAAAAAATAATAAAAAAATAAGATTTCCGACAGAAGTAGTCAGAAATTTTCTGACTACTTTTTTCAGTTAGAAATTTCAGTCGTAAAATAGCAAATTCTGGTAGTGATAAGCTAAAGACTGAGTCTAGAAATTCAACAACCAATGGTCAAAAAATTTCACCTTTTTATTGGTCGTTTAAGAATTGAACATAAAAATTCAACAACTATCAAGCAAGAGTAGGCTAATAACCCAATCCATCTAACTTGATCCAACTTTTTTTTTAAAGAAATATTCAGTCTTTCTCAACTAAATCGATTCTCTTACAAATCCAACTTTGTCATTGAGGACGATTAAGTCCAGGCATAGGAGGTGGGCCCAATGCATGCTCTACCTAATTTTGTTGCTACTTCAGTGAACCAGGATACTTAAGTTGGGGTAATGGGTCTTTGGGATAGTTTGGCTCATGGTGGTGGATTAGCAGGTACTTCACAGGATTCACAGACTAGAGTGGGAGTCCTGACCCTAGATTAGCAGTCCATCTCAATAATCCAGAATTTAGTGGGTCAGCCAGCTATTTCAGCACCTAGAAATGATGAAATGCCCTTGCCTGGAGTAGGATCCTAGTGTATTGTTAGGACAACCATGTCAAATTAGGAGCAAAGGATGTTCAGGAAGATGTTCATAAGAACAGATGTATGAATATGCAGGTGTTTATCTAAGTAAATTAATAATATAAATTAACAAAGATAGGTTCATACTAGATCTTAGGAAATATCCCTCCACATCAATAACATAATCAAATAGGACCCCTTCCCGATATAATCCTTGACCACCAGTCCCCACAACCTCATAAAATAATAGAATAAGGCAGAAATAAAACGCCAAATGGGGCTCTTAATAAATCAACCCAACATACCTTGATAAGTATCTACCTAAATCTAGTCTAAAGTCATTGAATAAACTTAATATCAAGCAAGTATACCAGAGTACTATGGACCAAGCATGAATCCTAATCATTTTATGAACCAATAAGCAATTTATACTATATCGAGTCTGAACAATCTAAGTCCATAAAAAAGAAAGTTGTAACCTACCTCGGGGTCGATCGATAATATACAAGATTTGAAATATACAACATTTAAAGATAAAATCATAAATAAATCATCAACAATGTGTATATATAGTATAAGAATCATACCCCAAATAAAATCCTTGAAAAAATCATTTAAATCTCCCCAATTTGAGTTCCAAAGCTCCAAAATTGAGGTATGGCAAAAGAAAATGAGTCTAGCAAAAATCTACTATTTAACCTATAGAGATCTCTACACGTGCATAGATCAGGTCACAATGGGGACATTTCAGGTGTAATGAACCTTCAAAAATAACAAAAATCAGTTGCTATAAAGACACTCAGGGGATCAGACCTCATCTCATATGAGCAACCTCGCATGCGTGATAGTAGGGCTACAACTCTGCCGGTGCAGATGAGTCTCCATGGGAGAGAAAATCCCCATATATCCCAGCTATGCAGGAGAGACTAGGGGTGTCAAAATAAACCCAAATTGAGTTGATCTACCCAACTCGCCCAATTTTTAATAGGTTTGATTCAAGATAATTTACTATTGGGTAAAATATATAAATGACCTTTATAAGGTGGTGGCTTTGTTTTTTAATCCCTCAAAAGAATGATCTTATAAAACTAGTCTTCCTTCATTTTTTATATAGCATAGTTACTTATTTGCCCCTCAGTATCTCAAATATTTTTAAACAACTCTAGACATATCTATTTTTCTGTTATAAATGTATTTACATCATAGTGAATGTCTATTAAGAATATAGATAAGATATATCAAGATTTAGTTGATATCTATCAAGATAAGAAATATCTATCTTTTAGAAAGAAACTAGGAGTAATTTCACCTATAAATAGAGGATTTTTATTCATTATAAATCATCCTCAAGAACCCCTCAAGAATTTCTCATGATAAATAACAAAGTTTTCTCTCTTCTCTCTCCATTCTTTTTGTACTTACTTTATATTTCATAACACGTTATCAAAATGAGACTTTACCATCTTGAGTTTATTTTTGTAGTTCATATGAGATTGGAAAAGTTGCACGAGGCTCCATGATTTTGGGTAAGTCCTTGAAAAAATCAAAGGTAATTTTTCTTCAAATCCATGTTAATAGTGGCGTTATATTTACCTCTCTATTCGGTAAGATATGTAGTTGTAGATAAATATAGAAAAATTATACGACTTGTGTTCCAGATCTTATTTTACGTGGAAGAAAACAATCTAAGTTAGAGCTTTTCCAAGTCATTATATTAATAATATAAGCTATTGCGATGCATGTATAGTAATATTAATAGATCGTCATATTTGAGACCATAATCATTCATCGAATGCATATTGATTTCTCTTTGCCGACTGTCAATTTGAGTGGGTTATGGATAATGTTATCACAAAGCCAACAAGTAAATTACCAACTTAAGAGGAGGGTATATCTTTTTGGGTTCCAATGTCTAATTATGTGTAATTATATTGTTTTCTTTAGATGTATAACTTGTCAGAAAAATTATTTTTTTTTCAAATTTTCATTAATGTAAGTATTCTTTATGTTAAAATTGGTAGTTGCGCAACATTATTCATTCTTTTGAGTCAATAACTCGTGATAAATGTTATATGTGGGTAAGACACCAAGTTAGTATTTTGGTTTATCATAATTGGGTTCAAGTCTCATTGATTTATGGACTAAGATGCCTTTATATGAATAAGATATTGAGTTTGGCTCTCAATACACCATATTGATGATATTATGATGGCTAAGGTAAAATAACAGATGTTTGGTGAAAAGTCATGAAACATATCCCATTGATATGCTCTATTCCATGAACTGAATATGATAGCAATATATGATGAATCTATAAGTTTACAATTTGCTCTATTCTTGAAAGGAATGTGGTACCAATGCATAATATGTTTGAAAGAAGACAAGTAATTGAATGCACGGATATAAGTGTGGAGGGACAATATGATAATAATCATTAAAAGTGATAATATTTTCACACGCTTATTACGATTATAAGATATGTTAGAGAAAAATTCTCTACATTATACGTATGCTTCAATTTACTCTTGAAGTAGCAATATCATGAAAGAGGTTATAAGTTATCAAAAATTGACAAGCTTAAGGCACAATTATATTGTGTTCCCGAGGAATGAAAATTTTGATTGTTATAAATATATATCCATTCCCTAGGGTGAATGTGATAATATTTAGAAAAGCTTATCAATACAAACGTGCACTTAGTTGTGGTGGTATCACAACTCACATGCGAAAGAGGCAGAATAATTGAGAAGAGTTATTTTGAAATCTACTTCTAAAGTAGTAAATTTGAAATTTATTTATTTAATAATAAATCTGAAATTTACTAAAGAAAAAAGTACATGTCATGGTAAACTTGGAGTTTACTAGTATAAAAGTTCATAAATTGACATGAACGATTGTGACATCCCAAAGATGTGCATAATGAGTATTAAAAATATATTGAAGAACTAGAAAATTCTCCATGAAATTTTAATGTTACTTGTTCTCATGATAAGTTGGTTGGACCAACTAATGTTGGGATTTAATCCCTCAAAATCTGAAAAGTATAAAAGGTGAATATAGGCCCGTTCACCAGTCATGCGATCTATTAAGATGTATCGATATAAGATGACCACTTGTACATTTATTGTCAACTTTCCGTTTGACATTCATAAGGTTAATTGCTCAATATAAATTGAGTTAAGAACAAAATTGTCAGATTATATAATCAAGATAATTTATCTTGATAATGCTTGTTTGACATTGACTGTCTTCGATAAATAGCTGAACCATTGCTAATGAGAATAAAGTTTCATGTGTTGGTCTTAAATATGATTTATTGCATACAATAGCACTTGTATTCATTAGAACAATAGATTATCATTATTTCTTCCCTCTAAGTCAGTTCAAGGTCACGAATCGAATATTTCATCTAAATTTTTTTGATGTGTGGTATATGATTAATGAATATCCCATGATACACAAAGATGAATTTATCAAAAAAGACGGAGGATGAATGTTAATTTTCCTAACATAAGGGGAAAATTATAAAAAGCTATGAAATATATTAGGAATTATCGTCAAATCCTCATTCAAAAGATAATTCAAGTCCAATACCAAAAACATATCATACTTAAACTGTAAATGCTCCTATTTGGTGTCTCTACAGGAGAAATCTACCCATACGTAAAGTGTGGTTGACTAACTGTTCCTAATGAAATAATTCTTAAAAAGGATAAGGAGCGAATAATCATAATAAGAAGGCAACATGCTCTTGAAAAGCCTACGACATAACACTTCATGAAACCTTATCAAAGGTTTAGGTACATGAAAATAATGAAGTGATGAGATCTCAAAATATTATGTCACACTGTAAATTGATACGAAATGATATATCATCGATAATATCTTTGATACAATATTGATGTAATATTATATAAGATTACAGGAATATGAATTCTACGTTTATTTAAGCATGCTGGCGTATAAACATTTATCATAACATAAAAGGACACATCTTGAGAAGCATAAAAATTATTTGATTTGCAGTCCAGATACTTGAAGATGTCACACATGAAATGTTGAATATTGTCACTTGACAAAATTTATATGAAAACTTTTTTAAGGATTCAAAATGTTTGAAGCATATAAAATTTTCTGGAAAACTTTTATATAATCCTTATATATTACATAAGTTTTAAACTTAAAAATCATTGATAATCTTGGAGATTTTTCAAAAGCAATAAATTATTTGTTGAAATAAAAAACATACCGAATTGGATTGGTCTTGACGTACCATATCTTAGTACAATTGATGAACTAATGTATCTTGCAAATACTACAAGTCCTAATATAGCCTTTTTAGTTAATTTGTTAGCAAGGTATTGTTCTCCTCCTGCTAGAAGACATTGAAATGAGATCAAACACATATACGATACCTAAAGAGACTATTTATATAGACTTATTTTATTCTAAAGATAGAAGTTCTAATCTTATTGGTTATGATGATGTTGGGTACTTATCTAACCCACATAAAGCTCAGTCTTGAACAGGCTGTGTTCATATGTGGTGGTACTATCATATATTGGAGATCTACAAAGCATTCTATCTTAACCACCTCATCGAATCATGTTGAGATAATAACTATTCATGAAGCAAGTCGAGAATGGATGTGGTTGAGGTCTATGATACATCTCATTCGAGAAAAATATGGTTTGAAATATGACAAAGTACCCATAATTTTATTTGAATAATGCAACATGCATAACACAACTTTAGAAATGATTCATAAAAGGAGATAGAACGAAGCACACTTCAGCAAAGCTTTTTTCTATACACATGAGCTAAAAAAAATGGTGATATTAACGTGCAACATATTCGTTCAAGAATTTTCTCATTAGGGGGAGTTAATACGTGTTGTACTCTTTTTTCCTTACGAGGTTTTGTCCCACTAGATTTTTCTTGTAAGGTTATTAATGAGGCATTAGAAATGTATATTATTAGAAATATGTACTCTTTTTCCTACACTAAATTTTTTTCACTGGGGTTTTTCTAGTAAGGTTTTAACGAGACACACTATCTACCAATTGACATCCAAAAGAGAGTGTTATAAATGTATTTACATTATAATAGATGTATATTAAGAATATAGATAAGATCTATCAAGATCTAGTTGTATCTATCAAGATATGAAATATCTATCTTTTAAAGAAAAATTAGGAATAATTTTCCTTATAAATAGAAGAGTTTTATTCATTATCAATCATCCTCAAGAACCTCTCAAGAATTCCTTATGAGAAATAAAAAAGTTTTCTCTGTTCTCTCTCCATTCTTCTTATTCTTACTTTATATTTCATAGCACTTTAAACTTTTATTTTTTTTCTCTTTTTTATTTTACTTTAATTTTTATCTTTTCTTTTCTTTCTCTCTCTTTAGTTTTTCTCAATCCTTAATTTTTTTCTCTTTTCTCCTCTCAACTTCTATTTTTGTAAGGAAATTTTCTCTTTTATTTTTTTTTATTTTACTTTACTTTTTTTATTTTTAGTTTTTCACAACCCTTACTATTTTTTCCATTTCTCCTCTCAACTTCAATTTTTTTAAAATTTTTTCTCCTTCCTATTTTTCTTTGATTTTTATTTTTTAATTTTTCTTAATCTTTATTTTTGTTTTGTATCTTTTTATTTTTTATTTTTTCTCAACCTTTATTTTTTTCCTTTCTCCCCTTGGCTTCTGTATTTTTGTTACTTTATTTTATTTTCTTTGATCTTTTTAAATATTTTTCTTTTTTTTTTGCAATTTTTATTATTTTTTCTTTGATTTCTTCCAATCAAGTTACGCCCCATGAGTAAGAGTAGACACTACCACATTGTAGAGGCAAGACTTATGAGTTTCAATCAAGAAGTTACGTTTCATGGGAAAGAGTTTACACTATCACATTGTGTTTTGATTTATGAGATGTTCAATAACTCTTACCTTAGAGGTACTCAAGGACTTTCAAACAACAAATTATGCTCCATGGGTACGAGTTGACTCTACCACATTATGTTTTCATTTATGAGATGTTCTACAACTCTTGTTATAGAGGAAAGACTTAGCTCAAGGACTTTCAAACAAAAAAATTATGTCTCATGAACAAGAGTTGACACTACCACATTATGTTTTCATTTATGAGATATTCTACAACTCTTGCCTTAGAGGCAGGACTTAGCTCAAGGAATTTTAAATAATAAATTATTCTCTTTGGGAAAGAGTTGATACTACTATGTTATGTCTTCATTTATGAGATGTTCTATAACACTTTCCTTAGAGGCAAGGCTTAGCTCAAGGACTTTCAAACAACAAATTACACCCATAGCCAAGAGATGACACTACAACCTTATGTCTTCATTTATAAGATATTCTACTACTTTTGCCTTAGGGGCACGACTTATTCCAAGAATTTTCAAATAATTTACGTACATTGGGTAAGAGTCGACACTAACACATTGTGTTTTTACTTAGGAAATATTGTATAACTCCTGTCTTAGAGGTACGCTCAACCAAAGAACCATCAATCAATAAGTTATGCCCCATGGGTAAGAGTTGACACCACCACATTGTATATTGATTTATGAGATGCTTTACAACTCTTCCTTTAGAGGGATGACTTAGACCAAAGGCTTTCAAGTAACAAGTTGTGCCCTACAGGCAAAAGTTGACATTACCACATTGTGTTTTAATTTATGAGATATTCTATATATCTTTCCTTAGAGGCAAGACCTAAACTAAGGACTTTCTAATAGCAAGTTATGCCCTCTGAATAAGAGTTGACACTACCATATTATGTTTTAATTTATAAGATGTTCTATAACTCTTGCCTTAGAGGAAAAAAATTACCTCAAGGACTTTTAAACAATAAGTTACACTCCATGGGTATCACCACCAACCTGGACTGAGGGCACTACAGTTTTTGCAGCACCTAATAAGGCACATAGAGATGATACGGGTGTTGGTATAGATATGGAGATAGGGGAGCAGAGAGGTTTTTAAGATTTTAGTATTAAGGGCTAGGGGACACAAGCTACATCTTCTTCAGCCCCGACTTTGACCTCAGAGCCGGTTGGTGCATCTACAGATCCTGCTCTTACATCCACTACAACTCCTATGACAGGTATGATTATTGTATCCAGTGAGTTTTTGTAGAGCCTAGTGGATAACCAGAGAGCTACAACCGCTTTGTTGAAGGTTGTTGAGATCGAGATGACTACCCTCTTTAGGTAGATGAAATCAAGAGTCAGGACTAGATTTGAGCAGGTCGAGGGTAGATAGGAGCTTTCTCAGAGAGCTGCACTTTAAGACACGGATCGATGAGCTAGTGATATGAGTTACATCCTGATATACAGAGATAGGTGTACTAGATTTAATTCAGATGGGAGAGGATACTGATATCCTACGTGCAGAGGTATGCTCTCTTGCAGAGAGCCATGTATAAACTACTTCCTCTATGATACCCCCCGTAGTCTAAATTTCACCTTTGCGTGCGTGTGATGCCCCAAAAAAATTTTACATTAAGATCTCGAACGAAAATGTGTTAAATTCTATTGTTTATCGTGATTAATAATTTTTCTATGTGAAATATATGGATATGCAATCCGTCATCATGTAGAGCATCAGATAATATTTCCAACGATATGCGAATCATCCAAAATGAATACTCGTGCGATGAGTTATGATCATTTCGATCTATCCATGAATAGTGGTGAACAGTAAATATGCAGAAAAAAATACTGAGGCCAGGTGAATTTTAGGGTCAACTTTAAACGATCATAACTCCTTGTACATAATGATCTGGGTGAGCTACTATATATCAACAAAAATCTCAGAAAGTCCTCTTTCCAATGAAATTAGTTTCATCCAATTTGGCCATCGGAGCGAAAAGTTATGGTCGATCTATTTCAGCCTATCAAAATAGTCCACCAAAGGACAGATTTGACATTATTTGATTTTGAAGGGTATTTTGGTCATTCCCACTCCAATCCATCCAGGTAAATCATGGATTTAAGTCCATTAAGAGCATTCAATAGCTCATTTTTTTTCAAAATTTCCTAAGGCTCAAACCCCAACCCTACTACTCCAAGTTTCATCCTTCTATGTCACTTGATTAAACCGTAGAAATTTCAAATTGATTTGGGATTCGAGTTGATCATGTTAAGGGCTTTGAGAAGCATCCTTTATTTTCGTGAATAAAGTTCCGAAGTCGGAAGTTCATATTCATCTTCTATTTTTAGGTATGTGGGGCTTTGAACAAGATTATCCTTTTGATCTTGTGCCAGGTATTTTTGTTGAATTACATTGACATGAGATTTTACATGTTTTATCATAAATTAGAAATATAGTTTTATATCTTATATTATTGTCTATGTGCTATGAGATTATGTCATCCGATATGTGTATGATGTTGAGATAGAATTATGTCCAAAAAGTATTTAATTGTGAGAGTATGATGATTTAATTTGTTAAGCCTTGATTTATACTATCATTCCACTATTTCCTTATTACGAATTTAGAATTGGTATTGAAAATTATATATCCCTACTATGTATTGATGTCTCAAGTACCTTTAAATGAGAGTTGGATGGCAAATTGAGAAATGTTGATATTGAAGTTGTAATGAGTCTTGGAATTTTTCGGATGGTTTTGATGAGTTAAATTGTTGAAAATATTATGTTTTGAGTCTTCATATCCTTGTCCAAATGTCGAGTCGGTTATGGTTCAATGCATTGATACCTTGTTGATGTTGAGAAAGATTATAATGTTTTGAGCTAAAATGTGCTGAGTTAGGAATCCACAAATTGATATGATTTGATAAATGAGAAAGGGATTTGATTTGGTCTTTATGATAGACCCTTGTGATGTTGTGGTGGATTTCCTAACGCGTTCTGAGCTTGTTGGGGAGTAGTACATAGCACCGGGAGGGAAATTTGGTATTTCTCCAAACCTATGTGCCACCGTAGGGTTGTTTGATGATGATATTATTGGCCAGAGAGCCCGATTGTAATTATTACAGTTTTAAGGTCGTACTCCCTAGCAAAGAGTATGATGCTTCTGCCAACAGGGGTTTCAAACGTTGGTATTCCACATAGCTCACGTGAGGTTGTCGGTTATAGAAAACTCCCCTGTCCATAAGAGTCATGTTTATTGAAATACCGAGTCACTCCGAGTTTTGATGTGGTAAGTCAAGTTTTCTATGATGATCTATAATGATTTATGAGTTTTTTCTCCTACATTTCCTATCTAAGATGTTATGAGTTGCATGATTCAATGTCACTTAAGCCAGGTGTGTCATTATGGTTCGTATGTACGTTTTTATGAAATTTATGATATTATTTATATTTTGCATGCGCCCCCACATACTTATTACGTATCTTGTGCTGACCCATATATTTCTCTATTGGCTATATTTTTACCATGATGTAGGGTCAGGTGCTCAGCCGCAGCCGCGACAGTGATATCCGAGTGCCACATCTACGTTTCTTCAGTGGTGAGTCCTCATGGTTCAAGGACCAAGTTGCTAGTTTTGGTGCTGTTGTTTTGTGATCCCTTTGGTCTGTTGAGTCAGTTGGGGGTTTGTCCCAATGGCTCATTGATTTTGCTGTATAAAGGCTATATCAGACTAGTGTATTATTAGGTTGGTTTGTTTATAGACATTCCATATATGTACTGTCTAATGGTATTCTGTGCTATGTGTGATGTGATATGATATGTACTTATATATATATCCTTAGCGTAGTATGTATGTTGTTGTGTTGGAACCCAAGGATAGTGTTTTGGCTTAAAGGGTTAGCTTGAGGCTACGTGTAGCCTTGGGCACCGTGTGGCATATCGGGATAATATTTTGGGGTGTTACAAACTTGGTATCAGAGCCTAAGGTTGTGAAGAGTCCTAGGGAGTCTGACAAGCCGCATTACGTAGAGTCTTGAGCATCGATGTGTAGCGTACCACACCTATAATTAAGAGGCTGCGGGGCATCCTAGGAAAAGACATTTCTTTCTTTCTACAAGAGTCTATCATGCTTACAACTTTTCCTTCTGCTGTTAATTCATGCGTTCTTATGATAGAAAATGCCTCCACGTTGAGCTCCCAGAAATAATAACCAACCTCAACTCATTGATTCATTACATGAGACGGCATCCCATGCCAAATTTTGGGCAGCTTTTCAGATGCTAGCCCAGGTAGTTACCGCGAATACTCAGGCCAACGCTCTATTTCTGTAGGAAAATAATTTGGCAGCAGCACAAATTCATGACTTTATGCGGATGAATCCGCCAGAGTTTCATGGGTCGAGAGCGCAGATGTATGTTGATGAAATGAAGAAAATTACACAGATTATGCACATGACCAAGGAAGAAAGTGTGGAGCTGGCTTCTTATTGGTTGAAGGATATTGCCTATGACTGGGTGCAGATGTGGAATAAGGGTAGAGAGGAAGATACTACTTCGATGACTTGGTAATTGTTCCAAGATGCTTTCTTGGATAGATTCTTTCCTCTTGAGTTACAGGCAGCTAAGATAGAGGAGTTTATAAATTTCAACAAGGCTCCATGTCGGTTAAGTAGTATTGTCTTACCTTTAATCAGCTATTGAAGTATGCTCCCAATATGATGGCTGACTCGAGGACTAGTATGAGCAAGTTTCTACCTGGGGTATCGAGTTATGTGGTGAAAGAATGTAGATTTGCTATGATCAATAGGGAGATTGATCTTCCTAGGTTAATGATTCACACCCAACAGATTGAGTCAGATAAGATAAAGGAAAGAGAAAGAGTAAGAGGGATTAAGAGAGTCAGATCGGAGCAATAGGGGTTTGATCAGACTAGATTCTCTGGAGGGAGTCGCCTCAGTTTCAGAGACGTCTATTTATACCTTCGCCTTCTTCATCTAGTGCTCCCATATATCGGGGTAGGCAGGAGCTCAGAAATACATCGGTACCTTCCAGGTCTCAGGAAAGTGTAAGCAACCGGCCTCATCCTCCTTCATATGCTAAGTGTGGTAAAGACCATTTTGGGGAGTGTTATATAGGACAGCGAGGCTATTTTGGCTGTGGCAAGTTGGGCCACATACTTAGAGACTGCCCGTATGCTAGACAGTGGAGTCATGATACCCGTCCTTAGAGTCAGGCTACCAATGCCCCACCTCCCGTAGCTTGTCCAGTTCCTCCTCAGGGTGCTTTATTTAGTACTGCTGGCGGTCAATGCCAAAATCATTTCTATGCTATACCACCTCATCAGGAGCAGGAGGACTCTTCCGATGTTGTCACTGGTATGCTCCGTGTTTTCTATTTTGATGTCTATGTGTTGATGGACCTCGGTTTGAGTTTTTCTTATGTGACACCTCTGGTTGCTATAAATTTTAAAACGGATCCTGAACTAATTTTTGAACTATTTTGGTTTCTACCCTGGTAGGAGAATCTATCATTGCTAAGCGGGTGTATAAGAAATGTCCCATTTTTATCTTTCATCGGGCTATGTATGCTGATTTGATTGAGCTAGATATGGTTGACTTTGATATCATTCTGGGTATGGATTGGCTTCACTCATGCTATGTATCTATTGATTGTCATGCCCGTGTTGTCAAGTTTCAGTTTCCTGATAAACCTATCCTCGAATGGTTCAGGAGTTCTGTGATTCCTAAGGGTCATTTCATATCTTATCAAGATAGGAAGTTGATTTCCAAGGGTTGCATCCACCATTTGGATCAGGTTAAAGACACTAAGTCTGAAACCCCAACCATTCAGTTAATTAATGTTGTTAATGAGTTTCTTGATATCTTTCTGAAAGATCTCCCTAGAGTACCTCTTGATAGAGAGATAGAGTTTGGGATTGACCTTCTTCTCGATACTCAGCGTATTTCCATTCCTCCATATCTCATGGCTCCCGTGGAACTTAAAGATTTGAAGGAGCAATTGAAAGATCTTTTAGACAAAAGCTTTATCAGACCTACTGTGTCTCCGTGGGGTGCACCTATCCTGTTTGTGCGTAAGATAGATGGTTCTATGCAGATGTGTATTGATTACCAGTAGCTTAATAGGGTTATTATCAAGAATAAATATCCGCTTCCTTGAATTAATGATTTATTTGATCAATTTCAAGGTGCGAGCTACTTTTCAAGGATAGACCTCAGATCTGGTTATCACCAACTTAAGGTTAGGGAATGTGATATCCCCAAGATAGCCTTCCGAACCCGTTATGATCATTTTGAATTTCTAGTGATGTCTTTTGGGTTAACTAATGCTCCAGCGGCTTTCATGGATCTTATGAATCGTGTATTCTGGCCATATCTGGATTTATTTGTAATTGTGTTCCTTGATGATATTCTTATTTACTCCCGAAGTGAGGGTTATTATGCAGATCATCTTAGAATCGTGTTGGAAACTCTTCGAACTCATCGGTTGTATGCTAAGTTCAATAAGTGTGTATTTTGGCTGAACTCTGTAGCTTTCTTGGTTCATGTTGTTTCTTTCAAAGGTATTAGAGTTGATCCTCAAAAGATAGAGGCTATAAAGAGTTGGCCTAGACCTGTTTCTCCTTCTGATATCCAAAGTTTCTTGGGTCTAGCTGGTTATTATCGTTGTTTTGTTGAAGGGTTTCATCTATTTCATCTCCTATGACCTGTTTGACCCAAAAGAAAGTGAAGTTCTTGTGGTCCCAATCTTATGAGAAGAGTTTTCAGGAGTTGAAGACTCAACTCACTTCAGTCCCTATGTTGACTTTACTGACGGTGTTGATGGTTTTGTGGTGTATTGCGATGCTTCCAGAGTCGGTTTGGGTTGTGTATTGATGCAAAAGGGCAAGGTTATAGCTTATTCTTCCAAGCATCTAAAGCCTCACAAGAAGAATTATCCTACCCATGACCTTGAATTAGCTGTCGTGGATTTTGCTTTGAAAATCTGGAGACATTATTTGTATGGTGTCCATGTCGACGTCTTC